>NW_006911314.1:0-195672 GCF_000523455.1 Bipolaris oryzae ATCC 44560 | reverse complement strand
GTTCGATGAGGTGACAGGTAAATGGGAAAAGATATATGGGGGGGAAGGAGTGATTTGGGTGGTTGGTTGGGAAAGGGCAAGGGAGGGGAAGGGGAGAGGACCAAGAGTGGGAAGGCAAGTAAACCCCTGGTTTGCGGGGTATTGGGTGGTAAAGCGTTACGTATGTTTGACGTGAGCGATTTTGTTTGAGGGGAAATAAAAAAAAAGGAGGGTCGGATGTGTGATGTTGATCCGAGGGGCCCGGGGGGGTTTATGTCACTGCGGCGTACATACATATGTACATGACCGACAATCACGTGGGCATGGAGTAAGAAAGAACAAGAGTTTTAGAAGCAGCAAGCAAAATAAATCTCCATACTGCAAAGTTTAGACTAGTGTACACATAGACTTGGTCATGAGCTTCGTGATGTTTTTTTGCCCCTTTCTTTCGCGAGATGGAGAAAAAAAGGGTTGAAGATGGGGAGGAAGAGACGCCCCCAAACATCATGACCGAACAAGTCACAAGCGCTGGAAATGAGACTGAAACTGTGACCGTTCCCTTTATCGCGCAAATGGAACCACACAGATTTGGCTAGCCGAAGACACTGAGATACACACGCACACCCCATGTTCGAGACAGAACTCACGAACCCATTAAAGCCTAGGAAGGATCACATAAAGGAAATTGAAGAGATAGAGAGGGAGGCGGACTGCAAAGCCCGAGCCCAGGAACCTCCGATGATAAGCTTTACTCGGACTCTTCCTCTTCCTCATCAGCAGCCTAGAGTTGTTAGCACGTGATTTTTTTTGGGTTGCAGGGGTTGGGGAGAAGACATACGGTGTAAGCAGCCTTCTCCTGCTCGTAGCGCTTCTTGTCTAGAGCAGCCTTGGCCTCGTATGGCTGACGTTGCTTGTCGTTGAGTGCCTTCCACTTCTCACCGAGAAGCTTGCCGACCTCGCCTGGGCAAAAAAGGTTAGAAACAGAGCGGACAAGGGGTCAAGGAGCATCAGCTTACCGAACTTGATGCCTGGGTTGTCCTCGCGGACCTTCTCGCGCTGCTCGTTGGCGAAGAACATGTAGGCAGAGAGACCACGCTTGGGCGCGTTGGGGTCTGCAGCTGGTTAGCAGGGTAGGAGGAGGAGCAGGAGCACGTGAGTAAAAACTTACCCTTCTTCTTCTTCTCGGTCTTGGTCTTAGGCGCAGCCTTGCGGGTGGTCTTTTCTTTGGGCATGATGTTGGTTGATGTGCTATTGCTGGGGGTTAGCTGGGTGGTGGTTGAGACGAAAGAGAGGGATTTTGGACAGAAAGCAAAACGAGGGAGGCGAGGTGAGCAATGCAGACACGTGTACCACGGGTGAAGGTGGGGAGTAGCGGTGTTGCCTGGCAGAAGCTGGAGATGGTGGTAAAGGCGTGGGCAATGGCAATGGTGGTTGCAGGGCTGGAATGCTGCTATGCGCGTGGAGTGACGCGGTTGCAAAACACCACAACACGACGCGAGGATGCGCGATTTTACGATGATAGAAGGAGCAAGTACTCACCAAAGTTGCCGGATTCAGCAAAATCGAAGGGGTTGATAAAGGTCTGTTTTGCGGTCAGTATGGGATGGGCGTGGAGTGCAGGCGCAGGCGCAGTGATGGCGACGACGAAAGAAATGGAATGCGAAGGTGTCGCCAGAAATGCAGAAAGAGGGCTGGGAGAGGAGCAGAAGGGCGAAATGAGGCGGGAAAACGCGTGCAAAAAGGGTGTTGTTGCGAAAAGGGGTGCTGGTGATGAAGCGACTTTGGCATTTGCAGGCGGGGACGACTCACCAAAGGTTTTGCAGGCCAGAGTTGTATGGGCGGTCTACACTGCGAGGTTTTGGTGAGCACGCAGCGAAAACAGCGAGGGCCGCAAAGGACCCTCACAGCGCGGCCTGGCAGGGCGAGGGCATTAGGTAAGCACGCTTGTTTTGCAGCCATGGCATAGCAGCGCACCCGGACCACCACCCCTCCTTTGTCCACCGGGAGCTGCGCTGCCTCACCGCACCAAGTCTCGCCCGCACGGCACACGCTGCACTCACGCTGCACTGTCTTTTTTTTTCGCCAAAGGGGGGTGAGAGGGACTGCCGCAGCCATGGAAGCGAGGGCGACGATAGTTGCAATGGAATCAGTGACGGCGACGCGAGCAATTCCCTTGTGAAGCCCTCGATGCATCCATCCACCCGTCTGTCTCCATCACGTCTCTCCCCCCCCCCCCCCAGCACCAGTGTGCCAGGCCCGCGCCCTCGCCCAAAACACGCCTGCACCCACCCTCGCAGCGCGCGCGGCCAACACGGACGCGCATCATGCTTGGGCGCCCCCTTCGTCTGCTCTCTCCTGGCGAGTTTCAAGTTTGGTTAGATTGCACGCAGAAGAGCATGGTCTACCATTCGTTGGGCGCATGCGAGGCGGCCCTGGTTGACGTTATCTTCGAATAGCGTGGCGGCCTGCTCTCCTTCCCCGACCACCAGAGGGCACCCAGCCCGGCTCCAAGGCCTCACCAAACCCTCGCTATTACACGAGCTCCACGAACCATCCGAGCTGACTGGCCAGCCTGCCTCATGTGCCCGACCCCGCAGCGTGAGCTTGTCGTGCCCACGGCCTTGGTGACGGCTACCCAGCCTACTATCTGACTCTGCTCTGGCCTGACTATACCTATTATCTCTCTGCCTGCCTTGCCATGTCCTCCGCACCTACGGACGTACTACTATCAATGGCCCTCCCTGTGTATGCGCCTACTTTTGGCCACACCTCTCTCTGCCCATGCCTCTCTTTTTCCTGCCTCGTCAACATGACCACACTCACACTCACACTACACTACACTACACTGCCCCGCCCCTCTTGTGCCAAGTGTCCTCCCTTGCCCCCCTTTGACTCTGCTCCCCAAACACAAAGCGCCGCCTCTTGTCGCCCAGGAGGCCCTATGAGCCACTCCCCCCAGAGAAGCTCGTGGGTGGGCAGGCAGGCAGGCAGGCAAGCCGACATGCGAGGTATGCATGCATGCAGGCACGCCAACGCCTAGACCGGCCCGTCAAAAGGTTCGGCAACGCGCCCCCGTCGCTTCCCCGACCGTAGTCGGCCAGAGGTTGGAGCGAGCCCGCTCCTGCTCCATTCCATCGCTGCCCCCGTTGCCCCATTGCTCCAGCAACCGCCATGACGTCCCTCGGTCAACAAACACCACCCAGCGCGCACATACACCTCTTGACCACAAGACTGCAAACGTTCGTTGGCTACACGCATGCGCTGAGGCAGCCCAGCTCCATTTCAACTTGACAATCACCACACTTCAGCCTGCCCTTGACCCCCGCGCCTGAACCATGCATCATCCTCTATCTATTCTGCCCCATCACCACAAGCTCACCCGTCCTCCTCGTCATCCATCACCAGCTCCGTCAAGCCCTCGTCTGCAGCCCAGTTGATTCCACTCCCCACAATCATGCCTGACAATACCCCCCTGAGCGTCTTCACCCTTCGTCTCGACTCTGCCAGCTGCTTCTCGACAGCATCCACCTGGCTGCGCAACTGCGCGTCTTCGATGTCCTGCACTGATTGCGCCTTCGTTTCTTCGGCCAAAGCAAGCATCGTCTGTGCCAGCTCCCGATTCTTCTGGTTCGCAACCATGTTTCCTTGTTCTGCTGCACTGAGAGCACGTGTGGTAGAAGCAAGTTTGGCGGTTTGAGCACCATGGGTCATGGCGATTGTGTCGTTTTCGGTCACGAGTGGGAGCAGGCGCCTGTAGGCCATTAGACAACCACACACTATGACGGCCAGCCTGAGACCAACTTTTCGGCGAATCGAGTCCGCTCGCCCCCATGGACGGCTTTTAGCACTGGATCCATGACCAGGACGTTGTGCGTGATTCTGTTCCTGATCTCATACTCTACCTTCGCTTCCATAGCCTCGCGCTGCGCTATGGTCAGGCGCTCCTCCACCAAGTCATCTGGGAGCGCCGAGAAGTCATGCGCTTGTGCTACAGTTTGCATTAATCCCCGCCCTGATTAACCCAATTTGACATGTTCAACGTGCCTGCTTGTTGCGCTTGTAGGAGGCTCTGCTGCAGCTCCAGTTCCTTGAGCTGGTCGTAGAGCTGCAGGGCGAGCATCTCAGTCTCGGAGAACGCGAACGCGTCGCTGTGCCTTGTCTGTAGCAAATCCGCGTCGTCGTGCGCATTCTGTGTTTTCGCACCCACGTCGATCATGTCGACATCCCCCCGTGTTGCCATGCTGTCCGATATTGTTTCCGTGTGTTTCCAAGATTGCAGTCGGGACCTGGTTCATCTGACCGAGCCTGTCCTTCATCATGATGCAGTGTCGTGGGGCCCATGCGCAGCTCCCTGCGTGAACATGCTTGGCGGTATTTGGTCCCATGTGCTCACGCTTCAACACTCTACTCTCCATCTTGCCCCTGCTGCTGCCCTGACAAGATTCCAACACGCAAAAAGGGCAGAGCTGGATGTCGCTACAAATTGCTGTAGCTCATACGGGCCAGCGTCTTGACGCTGATCCCGTTGCCTTTACTTCGGTCGATGCGCTCAAGTACTGGATCTCAAGGACTACAGAGATTCCGCCTGAGCAGCAGGTCTTGCTCACAACCCAAGGCAAGCATGTCAAACTACAAGCGTTATTGACAGAGGCAAGTCATATTTTTGCACACGACATCCTCTCCACTGTATGCTAACACGACTATTTGTAGAAGGAGATATTTGTATTTAGTCGCGAGATCTCCAACAACCCGCAGGCTGCCATATCCTCAACGCCTCTACCCGATCACTTCACCCCCGAAGATGCGCCAAATCACCTCGCCAGCAATACAGACCTTGGAGCATGGCAAGCGCTCTTCCAAGCCCGCCGCAACTGGGCGTTTGCGCTTCTCGAGAAGTCACACTCCATGTCACGCATAGCCTCCAAGCACTTTGCCGAGCAAGCAACCATCGAAAGGGCTACACAAGTCGCAGTTGGAAACCATGATGCGCATATCAAGGGGTTGGAGCAAAAGTATAAAGCAGCCAAGGAGTGGTATGATGGGGTAGAGAAGGAAGCGGGAGACAACCTCCGGAGGCTGGACAGGGATTTTGCACAGCTAGGAACAGTTTCCGCTATCCTGAACTTCAAGCGATTTTTGGCCAAGGAAATGCGATCTGCAAAGAATGTACCCAGCAATGTGATTGTTCGTGAGACGCTCCAGGACTTTCTCGATGTCGAGGCGGTCAAGATGGCCACGGCGACTAGCCAGCGCGTACGCGAGGCTTTTGGAAAGCGCATGGACAAGATGAACATGCAGCTAGAGAAGATTGCGGCAGACTACAACGATTTGTTGAAAGCGGTTGGTCAGAGTCAGAGCCGGTCCGTGGTCGACGATACCGAAGAGCCCGTCCGCCTGTACAACGAAATCGACGCAGTAGCAAAAAAGGTCGAATCAGACCTTGAGCATGTAATGGGGCTCGAGGCAAGCTCCAAATCAGTCGCCCAAGTCTCCAAGATGGCTTTGTTGCATACCCGAAATTTCCTGCCAGCCATACAGGAATACAGTGTAGAAATGAGCGATCTCGTGCGACGGGCTGTGGAGCAAAAGAATGCAGCCATCAGAAACTCGGTTGAGAGCATGCAGGGCATCGCCAACATTGAGTCCTTCATAGCAAGCATGGGCGCAGATCTCGAGCAAATCAGCATACCGCACGAAGGGGTTGCAGCCTTTGAGCTTATCTCTCTAGTCGGTCGCCTACCATACGTATACGGCACGCTACTCGTTGAAGCTGTCCGGAGGCGAGAATGGATGGAGAGAATGGAAAGGGATACATCATCACTCGCTGAAGAAATGGCAACTTTCCAGGAGGAAGAAGAGCGGCGGCGTAAGAGATGGTTAAAGCCGATTGCCGATGTTGTTAACCTGGAAGCTGTGCAAGGAGGCGCACTTGGCTTTGAAATGAACGTACAGCCTGAGAAGACGGTATGGCCCACAGTCACCCGCGAAGAGCTCCGGGACTACCTCAAAGACCTGCAAAGACTCGATGGCCAACAATCTGAAGCCGAGGCATTCGCTCATGCTATCAAAGATCTGGACCGTCCTACAAAGCAACAAATCAAGCGTGCAAAGAATTTTAAAATGGGTAGTGTGCATGAGCCGGCTTTTGGTAGAGGTTCACATCTTATGATGAGAGGTGATGATGAGTTGCGCGTGCTGAAGGAAGGCAATGCAAAGCTTGAGGAGGAGCTGAGAGGCTATAAGAGCCGTGTCCGCCGACTAGAAGACCTCGTACATCGCCAAAACACTGTCAGCAGGCTCTCTATAGGTGGTGCTCCTCCGTCATTCAGCATCCCTGATGCAGCGGAACCTTCAACACCGACAACGCGCGTGGCCTCGCCAAGACCGATGGAAGAAAACTCCAGACGTTCCTCCATCTCCTCCAGGCGGCTTTCGACAAACACCGGACAAGAAGATAAGCGTCGCATCCTGCGCCTGGAGCAAGAACTCGCAGCCGAAAAGGAAGCTCGTGCGAAGCTCGAAAATGAAGCTCAGTCACGGAGGGATGAGGACGCCGATCAACAACGTCGATTCGAAGAGGCCATGTCTACCACGAACAACATCATGGAGAACATGCGAGCGCAACAGAAGGAGTTTGCCGAGGAGCGAAAGTCGCTAGAAGATGAGATTCGAGTCTACAAGGCCAGGATTGAGGAGGCTGAAGACGAGTTGGATCGCATTCTTGGTAGTCGCGACAACGAGCGAATTGGTATCGATACCAGAGTACAAGAACTCGTTGCTGAACTAGAGCAGACGCGCAAGGAAGCGACCGAGCAAAAGACTCGCACAGATGAGACTGAAGCACTACAGGCTGAAATCATCAAGCTCAAAGCTGCCAGGACACAAGAACGCGAATCATTAGCTACAGTGTTCAATCATCTTTCGCCAGGCACAAGTGTACCCGATGATCACTCGGCACTTATTGCGCAGCTTGAGGATGTGGCTGTGCGGTCACTGAACTACCAGAAGGAGCTCCAGCAGGCTGTGGCAGTGGCAAAGTCCGACAACGAGAATGCTCATGCCAGGATTGAGGAACAAGAAAACAACTTCAACGTCAAGGCGGCTGAGCACGAGAAGGCAATTGCTTTGGTCCGAGAAGATCTAGATGCAGAAAAGGCAAAGGCAGCCTCGATTACCGCACAACTCGAAGAGGAGAAGAGCCATCTGCATGATCTTCGATCGAAATTCGCTGAGGGCGAAACCGGTTCTGAAGCTCTGCGGAAGCGGGTGGAGGAGGAAGAGGCCAAGGTTGGTCGTCTTCAGACAGAGTTGGCCGAGAAGAACTCCCATGCCAATAGCCTTGATGTCGAGCTTATGCGGGCTGAGAAGAGGTTGCGCAAGCTGGAAGAGGTCGATTCGTCGCGTACCCATCAACGCATGACCCGCGCAAAGGATCTCAGTCAGCGTCTGTACACACAACACGAGCGCCTAGTCCGTCTGCTGGAAGCACTAGGTTTCGTCATTACCCACGAGAATGGCGAAATGGTACTGCAGAGGGCGTCCAAACTTGGCAACAGCACTGTCATGGCCGATGCCAGCGCAGGAATCAGCCGAAGCACAACCACGCCCTCGCCTACTCCCCTGAAGCGCTTCCTAGAAGATATAGGCGATTTACACTTCCTTCAATGGACAGAAGCAATGAGCCCAGAAGAGGAAGACCAGCGCTACCATGAGCTGATTTCCAAGCTGGATCTCTTCAACATTGAGATATTCAGCGATGCTGTGGCCAAGCGCATGCGCGACATGGAGCACACGGCACGAAAGTGGCAAAAGGAAGCACGAGCATACCGTGACAAAGCACACCGATTCCAGGCCGACTCGCACGACAAGATTGCGTATCGTTCCTTCAAGGAAGGTGATCTCGCCCTTTTCTTGCCAACCCGCAACAACGCGCATCGTCCTTGGGCCGCCTTCAATGTCGGAGCGCCGCATTACTTCCTTCGCGAACAAGACACACATCGCTTGGGAGGAAAGGAGTGGCTTGTGGCACGCATATCGAAAGTAGAAGAGCGTGTTGTTGACCTATCCAAAACGCTGGATGGTCCACCTCGGGCATCGTTAGACGATCGCTCTGTTGCTTCGAGCAACGCAGTGTCGTTTGAAGACGACAACCCCTTTGAGCTTTCCGATGGGCTACGCTGGTACCTGCTGGAAGCTACCGAGGAGAAAGCCATGGCACCCGGCACCCCGGGCATCAAAGGCGCCGTGACCGTCAAGAGCAGTCTTGAAACCGGGCAAGGCGAGATGCAAAAGTCAAAGAAAAAGTCCTTGATGGACCCAGCTACACAGCTCGGAAAATCGCTCGATAGCCGTCGCAGCAGTGGCACTAGTAAGAAGAGTGCCCCTCTAGCAGGCAAGAACAATTCCGCAGAAGCCCTCTCGCCAGGCGAGCGCGCAAATTCCACCCCCAACTCCGCCACCGCAACACGAGGCGGGAGCCCCGCCGGCACACATGGCCCCAGCCACTTACGAGAAACCGAGACAAACGGCACAGAACCAGACAAGACGGCCTACGACGGAAACGGAACCAATGTGCGCGACCTACTCTGGGGACCTTAGGTTTTATGGAAACTTCCTGTAAATCTAAGCTCTCCCCCTCTCCAAAGCCATCCCCCCTGGTTGTGTCCACGCCAGCTAACGAAACTCTTTTTTTTGCAAACAGGTATCCACCGTCTCGCAATACCAATCTCCGCGAAAATCCTCTATGCCGACCCTGCTTTCCAGCCTTCGCTCTATGAATAATTCACCTGTCCCGAATAGAGCGGCGAGCCCGACTGATACGCGCACGGCGAGTCCAAGCACCGGTACCCCGAGGAGAGAACCGCATGCGCGGAAGAGTAGTATTTGGGATAGCTTTTTTCAGTATGATATTGAGTATCAGGGGAAAACAGCGAAGAAGTAGGGGGTGGTTGAATGTACTATATGTGTGGGGTTTGATTTAGGGATGAAGAAGGGTTTTTGTTTTTACTTTGTCAACATGGCGTATGTGGATGTTTAAAGGGGGGAGTTATGAAGGGTAGTGGGGTTAAAGCTAAGGAATGGTGCGAGGTTCGATGGGCCGAAGTGATATCATGGAAGTTTTTCTTTTCTTTTTCTGTTGTTACTAGTGTACGTATGGTTACATATGGGGGATTAAGGCATCATGAAGCGATGGAAGTGGGGAAGGTTCTTTATTCTCTTATGTAGTTTATATTCCAGAAATTATTGAGTGGCTATTTATCTCCATCTATTTACCGTTCCCATCTTGGGAAACTTAAAGGCGAGTACAGTAACCATGACTGAACGACATGAAGCATACGCCATGATGTTTTTCCCGTTAAGAATTCGTTCCACGCTCTCTACTCTCCTCTTTCCACCCAACCCCCCCCTCCGCTCATGCTCTTCTTGCATACTCTCTTTTTTTTCTCGTTGCAATTCGAAATTCATATTGGGACGACGTCACTGGCCCCCTTTTACCTAAACTCGCTCTCGACTCGTTTGGCGGAACCTGGTAAAAAAAAACTCATCCACCTCTAGCCTTCTCTTACCCAGAGTTCTCCCATCTATGCCCGAGGTACTCAGGCTCTTGCATCCAACTGCGGGGGCGAGAACTGTCATACGGGTTCAGTCCAGATGGAAATCGTTAGTTGGATTTGTGTGTACCGCAAAGCGCCCCCCCCCCACGAGTAGTCGGATGGGCGCGTCTCCCCCTCGAGATATTTGAGAAGCATAGGCACGAAGAATGGTACGAGTCCTATACCTGTGTCTAAGATATAGGCAATGAGAACGCCAAGTGAGTTGCTTTGAGGCTGCGAAGCTTCCGAGTTTTGGGTCTAGGAGGAAACCAAAGATATAATTCCAAGCCCAACGAGGAAGGGCTCTCCAGCAGACCAGTCGAGCAACAAAAGCCGGGATCCGGATTATGAGAGCTGTGTTGAACGATACATGCACCCACCACTTTTCGCTCACAAGCTGTGTCATGCGTTTCTCAATCTCCAGCCACAGCTTATCCTCACTCTCGCTTCTGAGGCTCGGCTGTTGTTGGCTGGTACTTAAAACTCACCTTTGCGTTATTCGCGGACCAACATCATCAGCTTGGCTGAGTTCAAGCAAATGCCGCTTTAAATTCGCTTGGGCACATGGCAGGCGTCAGGGGAAGATGGAAAATTTAGTAGCGTGGGCTTGGATCACGCCGTAGTCCTCCTTCAATTCCAAAAAAAAAACGAGCGTCGTAGTGCTTTCAAGGTAGTAACGATTCCAAAGACAATGTTTACGTAGTCTCAGAGTAGAACTCGGTTACTTTGGATGCTAGCAGAAATCATTGCGGCGGCAAGGCTTGCAATTTCAAAGTTGGACGTTCTTCTAGGTAAAGGCTGAGCGCTAGTTTTAGAAGTATCTTGTATGTTTGTGGTGAAGCGCTGGGGGGGGGGGGGGGGTAGATTGTGTAAGCATAAAACTCGTAGTCACTAGGATTTTTTTTGTGTACTATATTACTGTGTTGTTCTCAAGATCTAAAGTAATAGCTATGAGTGAAATGGAGGGTAGAGAGCCCCTAAGTATAAGGCGCGGGGCATGCTTCACTACTACCATGTGATATACCCAAGACATCGCCCCAGCTGCAACTGAGATTGCTTTCTTGTTCGAACAAAAAATCTTTCTGCTCCCACATACGTATCATTCGTGAAGTGCAATCGTGTATTATCACGCGACAACAGTTCTTAGACGTAATACACCCATCATGATCCACAGGTTCCACCTACCTGCACGACCATAATTCTGCACCCATTCTGCACTTCGCACATATCCTGCACCTCCCTTGACCCACCACATCCACCGGCCTCGAAATTGACTGTCCTATAATCACACTCTTAACCCCCGAATACCCTTGCCTGCTTATGCGGGCGATACCTCTTCCCAAATTTACAGCTTCATAGTAGAAAGGTATATATATAATCTTACACAACGAGAGGCTTAACATAGTAATTAAATACAAAAACATAGAAAGAAACATACAGGAAACTCAAGGTAATCTCGTATTTCTCACTTCATAAAGGTTTATCCCTATGTATTTCTATCGTACGTGAGAGAAGGGCGCAGTATATACACCCACACACACGCCTAGAATCCCACCTTCCCTACTTCGACTGTAGAACCGCAAAACAAAAGAATATCCCTTCACTCATCACCAAGACTACAAGTAACCATGATTTCCCCTTTCCTACTAAACTATTTTCTCAACCCCCCCTTCCTTCATCCCAGCGACTTACTCTCCCTAGCTTAAACATGGAAACCCCCGTATATTATACGGATATACCACCACAAACCCCAGATACATTGCTATATCCTCTCCCACCCCTTCCATTCCCCTCCACCACCACCTCATCTCTCTTCCTCTCTCTCTCTCTCTCCCTCATCCCTACCTTTCCTTCACAAAAGCAACCCCCCAATCATCCCTGATGAAATAGAGACCTAGTGAAAAAAGAAAAGCTAACCTCGGCCTTTTCGCCTTACTTTTCTCTCTTTAGAGAAGAAGGAGAGCAAAGGGGGGGGGGGATGCATGTACGGTACTATACCAGAACATCCATATCCCCCCCAACCTCGAATATATCCACTACACACACACCCCTTCTCATTCCGTCGCAACCCCCCCCCCCCCAAATCACACCACTCCCCCTCCCGGACAAAAGGGAAACCCAGAGAAAACAGGGTAACCTCGGTTGCAAGCCTCACTCTATCCCAGGGTAAGGAGGGGAGCAGGGAAGGGGTGTGTACCTTACACATCCAATCACTTTCCCAAAAAAAACCCCCAACACCCTTGCACCTACTTACGCATATGGGGTAAGTAAGGTAAGGAAAGTAAAGTGGCTACTATGGGATCGGCTGTGTGTGCGCTAAAGGAAGACGGGAAAAAAAAGCTTGAATCAAGTTGGTGTAGACTGTCTCACACACCTACCTATTCGTATGGTTTGTAAATACGAGGGAGGCTGGTGATATCACAGGAGATATTAAAGTTTAGTGGGTGCTCATTTTTTTTCCTTCCAAGGCTTGGGGGGGTTTGGGTCGATCATGAAAAGCTTGAATTTGGCGATTTGTAGATCGTGGTTGCTTTGTTGAGGGGGAAAAGGGAAGAGGAAAGCTTGATTTTTGGGTGGTGGAATGGGTGGTGTGCAGGGGAGGGGAAGGAGAGGGAGAAAGAGTGGTACTGGTACTGGTGATTGCATTTGCAGAGTGGTTTTGGTGGCGTGTGATGGGTCCCCCTTGGAAAGGATACACCTAGGTTGTGGATACGAGGGGAGGGGGGAGGGTTGCATGGGATGTGTGATTTGAGATTGACTCGTCGTCACATAGAGTAGGTAGTAGGGGTAAGAGTTGGAACTGCGGCTGAGTCGTACAGACGTGGGTTGGTTGGATGGGTTGTTTCGACGGGTTGTTTCGACGGGTTGTTTCGACACCTAGCTGTGGCTGAAGGGTTGTTTGCTATTTTCTGTCGCATTGCAAGGTACTACTAGGAGTTGGTACAACGTAGCAACACAGTTCAATGTCGCGAATACAGTGACCGCCGGTTCGATGCTGTTCTGCAATGTAACAGAAGCCGCAACAATGGAAGGGGAGTGATGTCGTGCGACGCAAATATAGCGGGTCGGCCGAAAACAAGCCTCGCACTTGTAATCTCTTAGCTATGCTTATCCCGTTGGACCTTTTTATTTTTCGGGGATCGTCACTGACGTGCGTGGACGTGCGTGAAACATTTCTTCTCTGTGCACATACCTTCCGATAAATCAAACTTTACCGTGCGTCGAACTTTGGGAAACTTTGTTTATTCTCAGCAACCCCTTGACGACGGCAAGACGGTAACAAGCATGCTGATCGCGGGCTGGGCAAGCTTGATACCACTTTGACTTTTGTTTTTGTTCAGTGCACGTACTGCTTTCCCTCGTACGACGCGCCTGTTTTGTGGTGTTTTTTCTTCTTCCAAGGTTCATCAAAGGTTGCGATCGGCATTGACGAAAGCATCACCAGGACCAAACTTCCAGGACCATGACACAAGACTTGAGGTACGAAAAGGAAAATCAAGACGAAAACGACGCAGGAAAGAGGGGTAAAAAGAAAGCAAAATGGATAATCTGGTTCATTGACGGTGCTTGGTATAGCTTGATTTCTTCCAAGCATGCAAGATAGCTTACCCTTGTGTGTGTGTGTGTGTGTGTGTGTGTGTGTGTGTGTGTGTGTGCGAGCATCCAAATTCGTAGTCGAGGAGCAAAAGGTTCCAAACAGGCAGGTCAAGAAAAATTCAAGAAGACACTCAACATGACTAATCGAACGATGATCTTGATGATGCGCGTGAGTTGCCATATTTTGGCCGTTCTCGCCGAAACCTTATCCTACTGTTGCGGACACCGAAGTTGGAAGTTGGGGTAGGAAGGGTGTCAACGTCTAGGGAAGGTGGTCGAGGCAGCGGGTTGTCATACGAGAGGGGCCAGGGAATAGAGTTTGAGGGATGGAGGGAGAGAGAGAGAGGCTAATCGCGGCAGCATAGAGCAAGAGAAGCTAACACGTAGGGAGGATGTAAAAGGGTAACCGCCGCGGGCGTAAAGGATTTCCTTGTTGGATCTTCATCCCGGGGGGTTGTGTGAAGTGTTTGCCTTTGTGATCGGGAATATTTTGCAAGCCATGCGCGGTGACGGCGGCGACCGCGGGCGCGGCGGCGGAGGAAAGGCAGCAGCAGCGGCGTTGGTTGATATCCGCATGCATGTACGTAACTTTGTACAAATGTACTTAGGTACATCCAGCCATATATGCATGTACAGATGAGTGTGTGTGTATGTGTAACATACCCCTCGCCCTTTCCCCTGGCCATTATCCACTTTCCACTGCCAGTGGGAGCCTTTTCACCAAGTACCGGGCCTTGGCAGTGACCAGGCAACAAGCATGGCTGCAGCTACGTATCCTGGAGCTCCGTTGAAATATGTACAGCTAGAGTAGCCTGCAGCCATGTCCTGTAGTGTAAGTATGACTGCGGGTGGATATCGATAGCGCGGCGAGTGGGCAGAGGGAGACTTGGAAAAAAAAAGGCCGATGACGCGTCCGTGCATTGTGAGGGGGGTCTGGAGTGACGCCGAAACACAGCTGAGGGAGGGTGGAGATGTGGCACAGGTGGTGTGGCTCGGCAGGGTGGCACAAAAGCAGCCATCCAGAGCGCGGCCAGTGGCATGATTCCGTCTTCGCCCGCATTAACTTTGCTTATTACTCTTACTGGCGACACTGGGCATGGGAGTAGCGGCTGTCTGGGTGAGTCGCCGTGGATCCGGCGGGCGGAAGCCAAGCCCTCGATGCTTGCTTTGCGGTGTACAAGTCTCTTCCCTAGGCGATAACTCTGCCCTCTTGGCTCCGCTTGTAGCGGTCAGACAGTTATCGTCGCTGCACTTTCTCAATATACGGTGTGGGCAGTGGGTAAAAGCCAGGCCTAGAGTAGAGTAGAGTCGTCAAACACGTAACAAGATGCGAGTAGTGGTAAAAACAACGGGTTATTTTCAACTAACAAGATAAAAAAACAGCTAGCTTCTAGAACAAAATGTGCACAAACCCATTCCATGCGATTCGTGAAACGGCGTAGCTGGGAGCAACGAGGCCAAACAAGAAGAAGAAGAATAATAATAATAATAATAAGCGAACCCTGTGCAGCGACAGCGCCTGTGCTCGTCCTGTCAGGGAACGCACACCCGTTTGCGTCGACAGTGTGATTTTGCCTGCATCGCAGCCCAACGCCAAGAATAGACCTCGTAAAAGCCATGCCACAACCAGGAGCGGAGCACATCATCCCTTGCCCGTGCCATGTCTGTAAGATGGCGCCCATCGAAAATCCATAAAACCCGTTCCCCGTCCTTTTCCGTATAAACGCCGGGGGCCGAAATGAAAAACGCCCATGTCTCCGTGGCCGAGACATGCTGATGCGTAACACGCGCATCAGAACAGTGGGTATCCAAAGTATAAACATGAAATCAGAAGACGCTAGACAACCCAAAAGCTAACAAAGCAGACGCTGCAAATAAAGAGTGGAGTAATGGTCGTAGCGGTGGTAATGCTACTTGTCCGGGGACCTGTGGCCAATGCACATGTGATTATGCCATCGTCATGTTTATCCGGGCCGAGGAGGGTTGGTGCCTGTGTGGCTGTGTGGATCCGGCGGAGAACCGCTTCTTCGCCACGGTCTAGACCGGCGCGCCTTGGCTTTGAGCGGCGCCATCCAGGCTACCAAGTCGAAGGAAGAGGAGAGGAGAGGAGATGAAAGTAGAGGAAACAAAGAGGCGACTAGCACCAGTGGCCAATCACCGGAAGATGCCAGAGATGCGCTTGGTTCGTTGGCGCACACGTGAGAGCATGTTGGCCTTGTGCGTCTCTGCGCCAGCTGGCATGGAGATGGAGGCGTGGCGGACGCTGGAGTAGTCGCTGACCGAAGTGTCGCTGGGGCTTCCGCCAGGGTTGCTCTCGTTGTCATCCTCGCGGACAGCAGGGTATGGTGAGTCGGGTGAGGGGAAGAAGTAGGCGTCCAGGCGCGAGTTCATGGCACGGTTCTTCTCTGATGCTGCAGTGACGAGACTGCTCTTGCTGCCTACACTGGTGGCGCTGTCGGTGCGGGTGATGTTGTCGAGACGGATGTCGCGACGGGCGGCGTTGAGTGAGGTAGAGTGTGCACGCGCAAGTCCGGACAGGGATCCAACGGGAGGAGCTGGGCCATCACCAATGAGCTTGTACTCAAACTCGGAAACGTGGCCGTGGCAGTAGGGGCAGTGGTTGCACTTGACCTCCCATCCTGAGATTCCTAGCTTCTTGCCGCATGTGGAGAGGTTGCTGGAAGGAGTGCATGGGCGGACGAGATGGTACCAGCGGTGCTTGCATGGGAGCACCGTAACGCAGAGTTCGGCGACGCACATTGTTGCGATTGTTGCTGCTGAAGTTCAGGTGATTTCGAGATAGATTCTTTTGCGAGCCGAGTTGTGGCGAGACGTTTTGAGAAACGGCAATGTGGTTGTGGAAGTCGTGGTGGCGGAGTGGAAGGTGACGTGCGGAGCGCTGTCACGAGACAAGGACGAGTGGCAATCCGGGGTAGAGGCGAGTGGCCAGTGCTGGTCTGGCAGTGAGGATGGAGCGTGAGTGAAGAGGACTGGGTGAGTGAGGACAGGCGTGTTGATGAGTCTGTCTATGGTGCCGAGAGGAGCAGGCGGCGGGACCGGTGTTATAAGCGTGTGTAAGGTGGAGGGGGAGAGTGGTGGACAGTGTAGTAATGCCGTGTGCCAAGGACTAGCAGCTGATAGGCCGAAATGGACGATCACCCCTTGCTCGCTTGAAAAGGCAAATTGGGCGGGGCAGGTTGAACGGCGGAATTTAGGACGAACAGGGCCAAAGAGGACGGTGCTTAACACAACCCAGGGCTCGGAGTTGAGGAAATGACCAGAGGGATTGGCGTCGGCGGCTTGGGAAGATTCGTCTTACCAGACGATAGCGGTGTTTGGGTTCAAGACGGAGGCTGCTGCAAGGGGGGGAGGAGGGGGGAACTGGTGAGGTCAGGCTTTTAGTAGTGTAGTGTAGTGTAGTGTAGTGTAGTGTAGCGGATGGGCATGTGTGTTGGGTGTGTGACTGCTGGAACGACGACGACGACGACGACACAGGCAGCGTGTCCTTATTTAACAGCCACCCACACCCACCCATTGCCCACTCCGCTGGGCGGCGGAGCGGGCCAAAGTTTGGACAGGGGGTGTTGTGTATCCAAGGGCGATGGGTGGTGTGGCCATGGCCCAAGCCCGGCAACGCTCGTGGTGCTAAACGCAGGCTAGGGTGACATGTCCTTCGATGCCCCATGTCGGTCGCGGCGCCGGGACGCAGCACGCGGCTTGTGCACTAATCAAGCACCAACATGTTGGCCCAAGTCGATCTGTGCCAGAATGCTGGATAATGGTGGACGAACATGTCCATGACGGATACACGTCTCTCACCGCTCCCAGCCCAGGCAGCGAGACGAGCAACCCTCTCCAAGTTCGCCGTCGCAGCAGCACGCTGAGGGCGGCCACGCGATTGGCACTGCTGCCCCTGGTCTCAGCTGAGTCGTCGGCTGCTTTTTCTCGCTGTCCACACCCGCCCTGACACGGTGCCGGCTCAGACTCGTGTGTGACGAATGACCAGGGGCTGGCTGGCTGGTTGCCTATGTTTGCTTGCACTTGCACTCACACTCACACTCACACACTTGCCCAAGGGACGGACCAAAACGGTTCTGGCTCTGGCGCTGCCATCAGCCCGAGTCGGAGACGTTGGCTCGCGCCGCCATTGATGGATTGATGGATTGATTGTGTCTGTTTGTTGGCTGTGTTTCTCTGTGCGTCATCGCTGGCGTATATTCGCATATGCGTAAATGTCTACATACTTACTTGCATCCCTAACGCATGTGCCCCATGTACGCAAGCCTGTAGTATGTATACGATCAGGGCCTTTTTCTTACTCAATCGATAGCATGCTGGGAACTAGCCAACAGCAACGCAGCTTTCGGCGCCGGTAGCGAGCGGAAACCCCCTCCTCGCTCGTCACTGAGTTTGCTGATCCACCACATGCCTTGCCTTGCCTTGCCCTGTCCTGCCCTGCCCTGCCCTGCCCATGCAGCGCTGCTGGATGAAGTCATGCCTCGTGGCCGCACATCTACTCCACATCCCGCCGCTTCCATGGCCTACTGAATCATCTCTGCCGGCCAGCGACCGCGGCCAGCGTTTGGCTTTTGGCTTTTGGCGTTTGGCGTAAAAAAAGACCAACCGCCAGCGCCACACTACTATACGCCTCGACGGGCAGGCCCCGCACATGCTGACCGCTGCGTGGAACCAAAGGGCGCCAGACCAGGCCGCACTTCCATATTGCCATCGCGTGGGCGCAGAGTGCAAGTGCTGTCGCTCAACCACACCTGGCGCCAGCGTATGCATCTCTCCGGCAAGACATGGCGAAGGCGCACATGGGCGCACACGAGCAGGGCTGGCGATAGTAGGAGCAAATCAGCCAGCGTGCCCAATCCAGCAACATAGCCGTTGCACAGACCGCCCCTCCATTTCAGTCTTCAGCCCTGTGGGAAAAATGCACGCCCCTTTTCTTCGAGAACGCACACGCTCTCGCCGTCGAAACCGCCCTGGCTTAATCTCCCTTCGGGCGCCCACAAGCATGTCTTGTTTGCAATGCCGCCCAAAGATGGGGAGGCCCGTGGAATCCCCCCTCAGATTGCGATTGTGTCAAGTTCCCCGTGATGCGAGGGTCTTTGTCGGCCCAACTGGCACAGCCTCAACGCCTTTATGCGCCGGTTGGCCGCTGTAACTGCCTGCGATTCGCTCCGCTCCTCTCACGCGCTGCTCACGCCTCTTGGCGCCCGTTCTACCATCCTAGTCCCGCCTTGGCAGCCTTTCCATCCCATCCCATCCCAGCCCTAGCACACAAACCCCGCTCTGCCCGTCAAACACCAACGCCAGCGCATACCTCGACTGCCACCCCTCGATTGCCGTCTGAAAATCCTCTTGGCTATCTGCCTTCTTACCCGCAGCGAGGCATTTGTCGACCTATGGCCTGTCCTGGGCGACACTTGCCCACCCCTTCCAGCCCCTCTCCAAGGCAGCAATCGCTCCCGATACTGTGGTAACAACACCCTCCAAGCTTGACGTTTCGTACCACGCCATCGGCGCCTTTTGTGCCAGCCTTCCCTGTGATGCGTCTCCATTCCTGAGCCAGCGAAACCACTCACAGTAGAGTACCGATGCCACACCATAGTCGTAGTAGTGTGGCCTGACTTCTGCCTCGGGTCCTCATCAAACAGGATCCCCGAGTTTCTCATGGGTGAGATGGTGAGATCGCGAGATCAACATGCCACGGTCTCCGACACGCCCTCGCTGTAACCTGCCAACTCTCCGCCAGCTCTCCCTGCACATCAAACATGATTAAGAATGACACCATCCGCACAAGAAAAGCTTGGCAGATCCTACACTCACGCATACACACACACATACACATGTATCCAAACTTATGTAAGAGACGGGTCACGATCTGAGCCTAGGGTCGACTAACCAGTAAGCACTTACGCTTCCAAAATGCAATTCCATATACGCGGCAGGGTTCAGCCTGCACATAACTCGGGAATCCAGCAATTCTCACTTGCCTCGTTTGGATGCGAGGGTAGCAATACTAATGGTCAATACCCCCAAAATCAAAAGGTTGCACTTCCCCTATGGTTGGTAGCAAAAAGGAATTTCTCCACTCTAGGCCCTCTAGTCAACGACAGTCCTACACCGTCGTTTTGACCTACTCCTCGGCGAAACACGGGTTGCCCATATCTCGCTCCACAGCAAAGTAATACTCTACTTCGTTAGCAGCAGGATCATCGCCAACCCCAAACCAAAGCAAGTTTGCATTTGCGTCTTTTTTTTTCTCTCATACGGCTCCCCAAGTATCTCAAGCTCGGGCCGCGGTACACCAACGCCGAGCCATTGCTTACTCCACGTTCTGTTATCTGGTCTTTACCATGGTGGATATGCACAGCCCCGGTGTACCACCCCGCATTCGATTTGTGGGCTGAATCACAGCAAGCGAGGTAGAACTTGCAGATAACAACACCTCGGATAATGACGTATCGGAAAACAATGCCTCGGATAACTGTTCCAGCATTCCGATAACAACTTCGCTAAAATCTATTACTGCACATTTCTGATCCTTCGTTACAAGGGTCATGCACCAAGACGGAACGGCACGTTTACTTTTATCACAGTCTTGGTAACACTGACGGAGACATGTAAGCCACAGCCTGGGCATCACCGATGGAGGTTACACAAATCTACATTGGAGAATGTGCCAGCACAAAAGGCTATTTCAGGACTCTGTCAGCCTTTGTCTAGGTCTTGTAACACCATGCAAGTCGTAGTAATTCTCACCCGTACATGAAAATGTTTCTCAATTACAAACAAAGAACAGACACTAAGCCAGAGGGATTTTTTTTTGCCGAGAAGATACTATACTAGGATGGTGTACCACATACCATATGACCTGTCCATGCTTGGTGTGCCTGGTAATTCGCTCATACAAATGCATGCCCAGAAAACACTTTTGAAAAGGAAATTCCCTCACTTGGTATACTTTAACTCCATTTTCATTTCGTCATTTCTTGATCATCACCGCTATTTACAAACTAGTGAAGCAACCTCAAGACTTTTACTAGATCGGCCGTGACACCCATGGCTGTCACTTCGCCGCCAGCGCCCGCACCTTGAATGATCAGTGGGTTGTTGCCATATCGCTTGGTATAGAAAGCGATGATATTGTCACTACCCTTTAATGCCGCAATCGGGTGACTCTTGTCAAACTTCTCAAGACCAACCTTGACATTGTTGCTCGGCACATCAACGCTTCCGACAAAGCGAATGACTTTACCTTCTTTTTCTGCATCTACCTTGAGCTGCTCCATCTGATCGTCGAACTGTGGCAGCTTCTCCAGGAACTCATCACCGGAAGAGCATGACTCAAGCTCCTTGGGGATGAGTGACTGAACAGGGAACGAAGTCGGCGATTCCACCTTGAGGCCAGCCAGACGGGCGAGAATGGTGAGTTTGCGAGCGACATCCAGACCATTCAAGTCGTCACGCGCATCTGGTTCTGTGTAGCCCTTTTCCTTTGCAGATGTGACTTCGGCGGAGAACTTGCCGCCACCACCGCCCAGCGGCTGGAACGAGTTGAACAGAAAACTCATTGTTCCGCTGAAGACACCCTCAATCTTTGTAACCTCATCCCCTGTCTCCACCAGGTCCTTGAGGGTTGAAATGACGGGCAGTCCTGCGCCGACTGACGACTCGTGGAAAACGTAGCCCCCAGCGCCATTGCCGTTGCTGGCAGAATTGAAGATCTGCGTCCACAGGTCGTAGCTTCCGGAGAATGCTTTCTTGTTCGGTGTGACGATGCTGATGCCCTTTTTCAAGAAGGCGGGATAGCTATCCGCGACATCTTGGCTGCTGGTGTTGTCTACAAGGACCACCTTTTCCGGTGCCTTTTGTAGGTACTCGCACAGTTGTGGGAGAGGGAGAGGCGAGGTCGAGGAGTTTTGTAGTTCAGACTCCCAGTCGGAGACGGGTCTGTAGTCTGCGTGGTATACGGCCTTCTTAGAGGTGCTGAGCCAAATGAGAGAAACGTAGTATGGCGATGAAGGCGATTGGGAGAGGCGCTTGGAGAGGGCGGATAACTGGGAGAGGAAGGTTTTGCCTACTCCACCGGCACCTGGGAAGCTGTTAGAGATACATGTTCGAGTATAGAAAGTGAGGTAGCTGACCGATAACGGCGATGAAGACTTGACGAGGAAGAGGCATTGTATGTGTGTCTGTGTATGTGTATCTGTGATTAATTGATCTTGCAATTGTACACCGCAACGAAGATGTATGAACTTTATTTAAAGTGTGAACGATTTATAAGTCTTCAAAATATGAGGCTCCATCAGTTGCGGAACCGCGCTTTCATCATTCAGACGTGGGGTACGCAAAATAATGAGTGGGGTAGCGTAGTGACGCAACAGTCCAGGACTCCACCGCCGACATCGCCTCATCCCTACAAACGCGCTCCACGCCCCAAACATCACACACATGTCATCCAAGGACGCCCACCTTTACGGCGCACGCCCAAAGGGACGCGCCAAAGCAAAAGAAATCTCTAGCTCGAGTAGCCTCGCTTTTGCATCCACGCTTTCCAACCTCATCAAGAGCTCGTCTTCCGAATCCAACAAGCCCACTGCCGGACGCGCGCGACCACAAAAGGAAGACATTTTCAAGACACACAACAAGAATGTTAATAAGCGCGCGCTCAAGGACCTCGAAGATGCAGATTTTACACAGAAGCACCGCGGCCGCACCGCCGAAGAAAAAGGCGAGGACGAAGTTGCCTGGAAGCGCACCAAGCGGCGAATGGAAGAAAAAGCCCGCCTCTACGACGCCCTAAAACGCGGCGACGTCGAAGACGTCGACGAAAAATACGGCGTAGATTTCGACCGAAAATGGGCAGACAAGCAAGAAAAAGGCGAAGCCCCATCTGCTTCAGACTCCTCATCCTCAGACGACGAAGAAGAGCAAGAACTCATCGAATACATTGACGAATTCGGGCGCACACGAAAGGGCACCCGCGCCGACGCCGCCCGTGAAGAACGCCGCAAACGCACCCTCGCCGCCGACGAACCCGACCGCTTCACCGCGCGCCCCAGCATGCCCGACTCCCTCATCTACGGCGACGCCGTACAAACCCAAGCCTTCAACCCAGACGCCACCATCGCCCAGCAAATGGCGGAGCTAGCCGCCAAACGTGACAAAGAACTTACACCGCCCCCAGACCTGCATTTTGACGGCCGCGCAGAGGTCCGGCAGCGCGGCATGGGCTTCTTTAATTTCTCAAAGGATGAGGAGGAGAGGAGGGAGCAGATGGCGCGGATTGAGAGGGAGAGGGAGGAGACGGAGCGGGTTAGGAGCGAGAGGGCTAGGAGGGTGGAGGAGAGGAGGGAGATGATTAGGAAGAAGAAGAGAGTCATACTGGAGAAGAGGAGTAAGGGGCAGGCGGAGAGGTTTTTAGATGAGTTGGGAGCGGAGTTGTTGGGGAAGGAGGAGGGTGGGGATGCTCCAAAGGAAAAGGGAAATGTTGCGAAGACTGGGGATGAGAAAGATGAGGCAAAGAAAGAGGACTCGGCGTAAAGGCTGGTTTTGGCGTTTATGCTAGATAACTATGATACCCGAATATCTAATGCTTTTATTCTGCAACGTGAATACAAAATCGAAAATGTGTATTACCCTCGAAAACAGAAGAGAACCTCCCCATATATATCCATGTTTCAAAAATCCCCCAAAAAGGAAGACTATTTTCTGCCTCAGACGGAAAGGGGGGGGGGAGAGAACACTATAGATTCAACAACTATTTCCGCATCTCCACATCCCTCTTTCTCTCTTTCTCTCTCTGTCTATACACCATTTGAACAAATGTACGAAAAAGAAGGAAAGAAGAAAAAAAACGCCTATGAATGCACCTTGTACTCAACCCCCCATCTTCACCTCTCCACACTCTTTACACTAAAAAATAAAAATGTAGAGTCTTGGAAACTCTCCATTATCTATGCAACCACTGCCTTCCCTTCTCTTCCCTTCTCTTCTCTTCTCTTCCTTCCTTGCTTCCCCAGCCTCAAAAATTTCTAAATGTCCAAAAATTCTCAACCAACCAGCAACGTAGCAGAAAAAGAATCCTGCTTCCAAAAAAAGGGGGGGGGGAAGGAAACGAGAGGAGAAGAAAAAAAAATCACTGTCCCAGCCTCTCTCCCGCACGATTCAACACATTCGCCGTCATTTTGATCGCCTCAGCCGCCTTGTTCCAATCCTTATTCGCAATGGCTTCGCGTGCAAACGGAAACACACTCGCCTCAAGACCATTTTCGAGGTCTGGGGCGAAAAGAACATGTTTGAACTGATCGCGATTCGGCAACTGATTATTCTTGTTAGCAAAAAAAAGTCACCACCAAAACACACTACCAAAAAGAAGAAGAAGAAGAAGAAGAAGAAGGGAAATTACTCACCCCATGCGGCCCTTTATCCTCCTTGCCCCCCGCCAAATCCAACAAATCACTCTCCACAGCCCCAATCTTGGCATTATGCCTCACGCGCTGCATCGTCACGCCACTCGATTCAAACCCTCCAGTGGCATAAACCTGATTATACCAGTTTTGCTCCCACGCGCCAAACGCCTCGGTGCGCTTCTTAAACATGCTCAGCGCATCGACCAACGGTTGAAAAATCCCAATGTCGTAATCAGCGCCCCCACTGGTTTTTTCGGTCCAGTCGAGCAAGGATTGGCCTTCTTGTTGGAGGGCAGAGGCAAAATCGTCGAGTTTGAGGGGTAAAATGGGTTCTTGGGCGAGTTCGAGGATGAGGAGTAAGGTGAGTTGGGTGAGGAGGGTGTGGTAGGAGAAGGATGGGTCGATGTACTTGCGCATCCAGGATAGAGTTTCGAAGCAGCTATGCGACAAAGGGTGGGCGGCGGGGGATCCGTCTTTCGAAGCGGCAGCGGCGGAGAAGCCAAAGTCGAGGGACGAGGTGCCGGCGATGTTTTGGAAGGCGACGTAGTCGCTGGTTGCGCCGAGGTTGCCTATTTTGCTGTTGGAGGCGTCCCAGAGTTCGCGGAGGGTTTTGTTTTCGTGAGGGTCCGAGAGGCGGTCGAGGATGCGGGTCCAGGCGTGTTGGAAGATCGGGGAGCCGTTGGCCCAGAGGTTGGAGCCGGTGATGCCCACATCGAGGTTGAGGTAGGCGATGGCGCCTTCGCGGAGGGCGTCGACGTTGGCTTCGACGTGCTCGGTTGATCCAATACGGTTGTATTCGCCAGCGTCCCAGGACGCAAATTCGATAGTACGTAGGGGTCTCCAGCCCTGAGCACGAAGCTCGCCGAGTACACGTACAACTTCGAGCATGACTGCTGTACCGGAGCCAGGGTCGGCTGCACCAAAACACCATGAATCCCGGTGGTTTCCGATAATGATCTTCCGACCTGGGTCCTCTGTACCCTTGAGTGATCCAAAAACATTTGTGATACGCTGCTGCTCGACTTCGTCCTGATTGTTTTGGATGTAAACCTTGGGAGACTTTTCAGGATGGCCAGAGTACCACTTGTCGCCAATATCTGGCACACCACCGACCCATTCATCTGGGAGTTCTTCACCAACGCCATTGAGTGACTGGAGTAGTTTCTGCGCATCCTTCCATGACAGGGGTAGACTAGGAATCTTTGGTACTGCGGGGTTCTTGTCCCGGGACATGCGCTCCATTTTCTTCAAACTCGGCTTTCCGGGTGTGAGTATGTCGCCCATAATCATGTTGGTCTGGGCAACTGAGCCTCGCTGTACGCTCTCGCCAGGTCTCCATTTGCCGTCGGGCCAGGGGTTGCCTTTTTTGAATCCGTCGTGTGCCGGATCAGAGTAAACCAGAACACCGACTACGCCCGCATTCTGTGCAGACTTTATTTTCATGGCCAAATCTGGCTGTGTTCCGTAGTATCGACAGAGCACAATTGCACCTTGCGCATCAATGCCGCTATCCCATAACCGTTTAAAGTCCTTCTTGTCGCAGTAGTTGACGTAAATCAGGGGCCCAGTAGCATTTCCAGACGCTGACATTGCGTGGTAGGCAGGCGTCTGGGCTTTCGGTGGGTTGAAAACATATGGCTCTTCGAGTTTTGCTTCCCAAGCCTTATCGGGTGGATCGACAATGGCAACTTTTCGGCCATTCTTCTTTGCATAGTTCATATAAACAAAGTATCTGTCAAAGTCAGCATATTGTGGGAAATTCCCCGTTCCCGTCTGACATACTCGTCATGTGTAAATGTATCCATATTTGCGTCCTTGAACTTTCCCTCGATCCACTGTCCCAGCACGTAGCTTCCCTCTGTGCCGCCAATGTGATCGTAGCTCGTAATATACTCAAGATTCTTTTCAATCCGCCAGCTCTCGACGCCCTCGACGGCCGTCTGGCGTATCCACTCTGGATTAAAGGGTGTGCCGAAGCCGCCGCCCATGGGTACTACCTCGCTAGCAACCAGGAAGTAGACGAGTATGACAATGACAAAGAGGCCAAGCAGACGCGCAAACATGGCCCAGCCCGGTCTGTATTCCTCAGATATAGTAGGCATATGGTCAGTGACGGCACTGAAGTTGGGACGCCACGACGGCCAGGGTATCCGGGGTAGATTCCAATTCGACAGCGAGTGCCGTATGCTGTTGAAGCGCTTAGAGAAACGATTTCGCGTTCGGTTCCTCCTCGACCTTCCTTCCTCTGCAGTTTCCGGGTCTAATATTTCCATCTCTTCCATGGTCTGGCGCAGGGCCTCGTCTTGGCTCTCCCGCACCGGGCTACCCAGGTCCGAGTCGCCATCATCGACCGACTGGACCGAGGGCGGTTGGTAGTATCCATTGCGTCTCCGCGAGTCGGACTGTGTGCGAACATCTGGGGTCAGGAGGCCCTGCCGCTCGGCGTCGTCGCTGATCTCGTTTGGTCCAAGGCGTGCCGGCGCATTGCGCGACGAGGTGGCCTCGTCATATGTGGGGATGGGGGGCGGCGAGGGCTCGCGGACATAGTTGTGCTTTTCGTCGCTCATGGTGAGCTGGTGAGGACCGTGGTCCTGGTGGGATTAAATGCGGCGTTGCGCAACGTGTTGGTAGGTAGGGGATGCTCGCCCGCGGGCGAATACTCGAGCGATGCAGGTGGATGAAATGGGGTTACCGATTGCACATGAACATGTTGGAAGGGGTGGCTAGGAGTAATGGCGGCAACAAGCGGGTGTGAAGAGGCGCGACAATGCAGCAAAACAAGGCCAGTGATTACGTCTGGTCTCGATGTTGTCGAAAGACCATGGCTGAGGCGTCTGGGGATGGCGTTGCGGATCAGCGTCCGCCGCCGAGTCCCTGTCATGTCCCAAGACCTTGGTACTCGAAACCCCCCATTCCATTCCACCGCAGCCCGCGTTTGAGACTGGAATCACCATTGCCATTATTATTATTATTTATACTTTGGCACGCAGCCAGACTCAATTCCAATTCCTCTACATGTTCCGACCACCCGTGACCTTGATCGTCTCTCCGTTGACATAGCTAAACAGTGGGCTCGCAACAGCCAGCACCGCGCTCGCCGCCTCCGTCGCTGTCCCCGGCCTGCGCAGCGGAATGTCTGCATACAGCTGGCCCTCTGGGACGGCAGCCTTTTGCGCCTGTGGTATTCCGAGTGCCACCTTCTCGCCATCGGGCGTCGTCACAAATGCGCCCGCCTCCTTTGCTGCCGTTAGCCGCGTCTGGATGTGTCCGAAAGCGACCGTGTTTGCCCGCACGCCAAACTGAGGGCCCCACCTAGATATTCGTTAGGATAAGTGTTGACGGAGAGAGGAGACACAGAAGAGAGGACATACTCTTTGGCAATCGTCTTGGTCATGCCCTGCACACCCGCCTTGGCCAGCGCATAGTTGATCTGCCCGGCATTGCCGTTTAAGCCGCTTGTGCTCGAGATGTTGATAATGTTCCTGGGCTCGCCATCCTTGACCCGGAAATACGGCGCTGCGGCGCGCACAATCTTGAACGGCGCTGTTCCGTGCAAGTCGACAATAGTCTGCCATTGCTTGTCCGTCATCTTGTGGATGACACCGTCCCATGTGTAGCCTGCATTGTTGACGATGATGTGGATCTTGCCTCCGCCAAACTCGGCCGCCTTAGAGATCAGTGTCTTGATATAGGCGTCGTCGAGCACGTCGCCTGCTACTGCTATTGCGCTACCACCTGAAGAGTTGATCTCAGAAGCTACCGCTTCGGCCTTTTCTGTATATATGTCAGCGACGGGCTCGCGAGATACTCGATATGCGCTCCATTAACTCACTTGCGTCTACATCAGCAACCACAACCTTTGCGCCCTCCTTCGCAAACAGCTTCGCCGCCTCTGCTCCAATTCCTTGTCCAGATCCAGTAATAATGGCAGTCTGGCCCGCCAACATACCCTTGGGGTAGTTGAGGTGACCAGCAATCTGCTCCACGCGCTTCGAGGACGACATGTTTTGCTATACACACGTGATGGTACAAGTCGAGAGTTTGGTTAAGCGAAACTGAAAAATCTAGGGCTTGAAACGTATAAGGATCGTGAGCATTTATGAGAGTTGGCTATTCTCGAAATGCGGAGTAGTTCTACCGCGAACCCCGGCCTCCCTGCTCAACATGCCGAGGTTCGCCCCGCTAGCGTGTTCCCAGCTTACTCGACATGCAGATTCATGGCTGTTGTTACATCAGACTACGCCCGACATTCATAGGCAGAGTCACAAGAACAGACGTCAGCAATGGAATCAATCATTAACATGTACTGTATTGGATTACTAGAACATGATTGTTGTAATCAGTAGGGAACATCCATTCCCATTGCTTGAGCCTCCAAGAACTACAACAAACATCGACAACGTGGATTGAGACCAAGGCTGCACTCACGTCCTCTCAACTATCACGGCAGCTGCTTCTCACAAAATCCGACGTTGTTCGCTTTGCCCATTGCTGCCTCGCCGATTCTCTGAGTTTCCTTCCGTGGTGTCTTCCAAACTGGGTTAAGCTGGACGTGGTAGACTTGTACTGGGTAGACCTGTACCGGGTAGATTCGAGCTGGGCGGGTCTGAATTGGGCGAGTCTGAACTGGGTAAAGTTGGACCGGGTAGACTTGAATCTGAGCCAGGCTGTGTCTGATCTGCCGCATCTCCACCTGCGTTGATCGTACCCAGTTCGATGTTTTCGATGTGAAGTGAGCCATTTCCAACAGTCGTCCTTGCTGCTGGTGCATTGGTTCTGTCTCTGTTCCTTTGACGGTTACGCCGGAATAGACAAAACCACCTTACTGACCACCCGAAAATTAAAGTGGCAGCAAGCAATGCACAATTCCAGCCAATAACTTGGAAGAATTCGCTGACTTCGGGACGTTCGCCCGGAACATCTGTCGTTTCTGTTGGTTGTCCTTCCATGGTCACCCTGAGAGATTTCTAGCTGAGCTGTTGGTGAATTGTTTGCACCAAGGGCGGTTGCGTGGAAGACGGAGGGGTAACGGTATTGTGGATTTGGCAACGAGAGGTGTTGATGGTTGTGACTTTAGCGATGGGCTTGATACAAAAGTTAAAAGTGGTGGGTTGTTGAATAGCGATAACGATGCAGTGAAGTAAGAAGAAGAGTGAAGACGGAGACGAACAGTGGTACTTAAAGGCCCAGTGACAGGCAGTTGGTCTGTCAATATTCCTGCCGGTTGTGTTGAATCACGCTTTCCTGGCAATTTCTAAGTGCAGGTACACCTGCCCAACCTTACCAGACTGGCCTTCACCAATGTGTTCAAACTGACCTTGGCGACTGCTGTTTCTTGAAGGTCATGATTACCGTCACTGGAAGCTTGACTTGAGACATGGAAGCCATGCTAATTCAGCACACACACCTTATACCGCTCACCTGATAGGCATGCTTTGCTCTTGCTGTTCAAGACAGGAGGGGTACTGCAGTGATTTGTATCTTCTTTTACTAAGATACCAAGGAATTAGCAAGATTAATAAATTAACTCTATTTCCGTTGGATGGTGAAGAATGTCTAGGTCTCATTACTAAATTGGACAAACTACAAGAAGAGCCTTCATAACTCTTAGTGAAAATGCTTGAACCACTATAACTTAGACTTGACAGCTCCATCATGCTTCCAACCAGGCATGTCTGATAGGTCCTTTGCCGGCGCTGCTCTTCTCGACTTCAACGCATCGCCAGTACCCGGCCGCCATCTCCACGCATGTGCTAGATCATCTGCTAGCGTACCCTCGAGCAGCTCCACGACGTGCTTGCCGATATTTGGCAACAACTTGAAAGTATGACTAAATACGTCAGTCAGTATATATTATCAAACACCAAGGTTCGAGATACATACCCGCTGTCTCCAGTAGCAAGCACAAAGTTTTTCCACTCGGGGTGTTCACACATCAATAGCGCAGCATCGGCCGTATCTGTGCACCAGCACAGATGTCTATTCAATAGCTCCTTCTCGGTGAACTTGGGCAGAAATGTCGCAATAGCCTTGCGAATGCTCACTTCAGAAGCATCGGGGTAGGTGTCAGTCGGGTGCTTTGCTGCCGATCTGGGCACAGAGATACGTTTTGGTACTTTGGCGCCATATGGCTGATGCTGCTTGAATCGCGTGAAGCCTGGAAACTCATCGCAGACTTTGATGACACCATGCTCGTCAGGCTCGAAGAAGAAGCCGACATCGCCGTTGTATACTACAGGTGCGTTTTTGTACTCTGCTGCTTCTTCGGGTGTGAGTTGTATGTGGGCATATACCCAAGCCTAGTAATATTAGATTGAATGCAAGCTCACACTTTGATAAGACCTACTTTTGAAACGCACTGCTCTTCCAAATCAACCAATACGGGACTCCAAGCACCGGCTGCAAGTACGACCTTATCAGCATAGTACCTTGTCCCATCTACTGTCTCGACGCCAATGCATACTCCTTCAGCCAGAAGAGGTTGTTTGAACGATCCAGCACCACCGAATCCAAATTTGACTCCGCTATCGCGCAGGTACTCGCCTATTGCGTTGATGGCTTTTGCTGCAGCGAGCCAGCCGCCATCTTGGCTGTAGACTGCTTTCCAACCCTTGATTTGCTTGCGATCTAGAAGCGGCATTCTCTTGAGAATTTCGTCTTCAGAGTCAAGCCATTCTGTTGTTTCTTCGAGTCCAGCGTTGGCGTCGAGAAGAGCCTGGTATGCTTGTTTCAAATCTGCAAGTCCAGTCTCGCCATGAGCGCAATCCAGCTACGCTTCTGTCAGTATATAGCTTCAAAAACGCCATTCTGTCAACTCCACGTACCCGCCCAGTATTATGAAAATACTCTTTGAATAGCTCATCTTCTCTCCACATCTGACGAGCTTCAAGACTCAACTGGAGATCGACCTTGTTCCGCAAGCGGATCCCCATGATCTTGTTCAAGTCATTTCCGGCCGACTGCGATGATGGGATAGGATATGTATCAAGGACGGTGATATTTGACGGTGTGTAGCCCGAACGGACAAGATGAAGAGCTGTCGATGAGCCAATAGTACCACCACCACCGACAACGATGACAGACGTTTTCGCTCTTGAAGGTGCCATATTGAAACAACGCTTGGCTATAGTCGTATTCCGGGGAAGCTGAAAGTCTTTCTGAACGGAGGCGCAAGTCGTGATTAGAGACAATCCACAATGGGTCACGCCCCAAACGCCCGCCGGTTAAGTATCAATGAATCTGCACACGCCACCAGCTCGATGATACGATGTAGAGGCATAATCCCCGCTCAACTACGAGCTCAGGCAAGTTTCAATTAAGTAATCGAGGCTGTCTGCTCCATGTACCGTCGGTTGGAGACGACACTCGGGAATGGAGATTGTGCTTGGCTCTCGCTTGATGATCCCGACTGTTAATATCTCCCGATAAGGCTAGATCGTTGGACGTCAGCACATGGTCATTCAATGAGGGGCCAGCCCGTGTCTCCAAAGATGGAGCACTCGATATGGCATTGCCTTGATTGCCATATCGCACCTTGATAACACAATTCTGGGTCTACACTGGGTCCGATCAGATATCAACAATGTCAATGTCCTATCGAGGTACCAAGTTACCCGCGGAGCGACGTAACGCCTGACTCGCGCCTTACTTGTAACCGCAAAGGCCCGACAACAAGCCTCACAAGGCCTGTCTGCCATGTCTAGCGTCTTTTTACCATGCCTTGTTCGCCTTAGCTATTGCCTCCACTTTTCCCGACTGTTCGCACTACCACATTGAGCCTAGTCCAATTGATCTTCCAGACGTTCGTTCCCCTCGGCATTTCGCTTGTCACCGAAACCATGGACTCCACAGTCCCTATCAGCTGGATGGAACGACTGGCTTTACCCCAGGTTGGGGTAATTTAGCCTTGAGATCCACAGATAAGCCGGGATATCAGATAATATGATAGACGAGCATGGCAGCCGTTGCGGGAAGACGATCGTATATATAAAGGGTCGCGTGAGGCTTCGTTGGGATCATCTCAGTTCAGAGGTCGACCTCCCAATATTCATTTGGCTTTAATACGCTTTGGCAATCTTTGTTGGAGTAGCCCAAGATGTCCAAGTTTGACGCTGCTCCTCCCAACACCCACGCTGGCGGCGATGATGATGCCCTTCGTACCAAGGGCAATGTCCCATGGAATGCCCCGCTACCCTCCCATCAAGTCGCAGATGAGAGGATTAACCAAGAAGAATATGCGCGGACTGTGCCACTATGGAAAAGAATTTGGCAAAACAGCTTGACGCAGATGCTACTCTTGAGTGTTCAGGCCTTTTGCGGTCCTGCCATGGCTGATGCTATTGCTGGTCAGTTTTCTTGATCAACACAATCTGACCGTATAACTAACATGATTCCAGGCCTTGGTGGAGGTGGTCTTGCTACTCCCCAAACCTCAAACATTGCAACCGCTGTCAATTACACTATGCTTGCACTCTGTTGTGCCTTAGGAGGTCCTATCGTGAACAAGCTAGGCACAAAATGGGCTCTCGTCATCGGCGCTTGCTCGTTCCCTATCCGAGGCTCGTCATACTACTGCAACTCGAAATTTGGCAACCAATGGTACCTTATTCTAGGCGGCTTTTTCACTGGCATAGGAACGGGAACATGGTATGTGGCCGAATCCGGCACGATCATGTCGCTCGCTCCATCAGGATCACGTGGAAAGTACCTGGCCCTTTGGATTGTTGCGCGTAATTTGGGACAACTAGTAGGTGGAGCGATCAAGTAAGGCATCACCGTTCTAATCTTCAAAAACCAAAACTAATGTTGGTACTTGTAGTCTGTCAAAGAATCACGAAAAGGGTGTCGTTGGAGGTGTGTCACCAGATACCTATATTGCCTTCCTTATCATCGAGTGCATGGCACTACCGTTTGCCTTCCTCATTTCACCTCTTGAGAGAGTGGTCCGCTCAGACGGGACACGAATTCTTGTTTCTGAGAAGATAGGCACCAAGATGGAGATCAAGCAGATCAAGGTTACGATGACTTCAAAACTTATTTTGCTGTCGGCTCTCTGGGCTATCTGGTCATTTTTCTACGGGTTAGTCACGCATTCGCTTTTGAAAAGCTCAAGTTTTGCTAACAGATTGTCAGTGGCACCTGGTCAACCTACCTCGCAACCTACTTCAGTGTTCGTGCGCGCGCCCTCTCTTCTCTCATTTCGCCATTCTTCTGTATCGTCGGATGCTTCGGTCTGGGCTTCATTCTCGACATGAAGAACGTGAACCAGCGTCGTCGCGCTCAAATCGGTCTCGTCACCGTCGTTCTTCTGAACCTTGGCGTTTATATATGGTCAATCGTTATCCAAGCAGGGTTCAATAGCCATAACCCTGGCAAGATTGACTGGGACGAGTCGAGATATGCGCGGACTTTCCTCCCGTACTTTTTCGTTCAGACTACGGGTCCACTGTCGCAGTCTTACATGTACTGGCTACTATCTTCCTTTGCGACTGATGCTCAAGGTTTGTTGTACCCATCGTACACGTGTTGTGAGATGTTCTAAACTGACTCCATATAGCAAATGTCCGCAATGGTGCTGCCTTCCGCGCTCTCGAGGCTGTTGGCCAGGCTATATCCTATGGCATGAATACTCAGATCAAGGCATCGCCAATGATTGGTTTCTGCGTTACGTTTGGCCTAATGGCTTTGGCGTTTGGTCCAATGCTTGTCTTGGTCAACCAAACTCCAGACCGTATTCCTGCTGATGTTATAGCTGAGGAGATGGAACAGGAGGAAAAGAAGGTCGGCGGCTTTACAGTCGAGACAAAGGCTTGAGGGTTTCTAGAGAAATCAACCTCTTGGCGCTCGGAGGAAAAGCTTCCAGATTCTTTGAATTCAATGACATGTATCATGATATTTAGCTGTATTGTAACGTTCGATGAATGTAACAATAAAGCGACCAATTATTTCTTTTTGTTGCTTAAACAAACCAATACTCTGCTGAATTTACTTAAGATAGAAAACATAAAACAACAAATGCCAGGCGCAAATGGGCCCGTTGACAATCACTATTACCCCACGTGTTACGGTAAGTGGACCCTGCATGTGCCCCGCCGAGGGGTAACAAGGGTAGCTAGCTGTACGTAGGTGAACAAGAAACATTGGACTCTCGTAACCAAAGCACTCCACTCATCTTCAATCCCAAACTCCAATTCTCCCATTTCCTCCCTCTAAACCTCCTAGCAGCCCTCGACAAAATGGCCGACCTCAACCTCAACGAAATCCACGACTTCATGATCTCCATCGCCAAAAAAGCAGGCGAACGCATCGTCGCCGCCAAACCTACAACCTCAGAGTCTGGCTCAAAGAAGAATTGTACTTTCCCCTCTCTCTCTCTCTCTCCCCTTCCCCCAAATTCGCACCCAAGAATCCACCCTTCCTTCGTCCCAAACCCCCCATTCCAAACCATACCTATACTAACCTAACTTTCTAGCTGTCGACCTAGTAACCGAAACCGACCGCGCAGTCGAATCCCTCATCTCCACCTCCCTACGCACCACGTACCCCAGCATCTCCTTCATGGGCGAAGAAACCTACAAACCAGGCGACGTGCTGACTGCCGCCCCGACATTCATCTGCGACCCCATCGACGGCACCACGAACTTTGTGCACCATTACCCTTACGTCTGCATCTCTTTGGGACTCGCCGTAAACCGCAAGCCCGTTGTCGGCGTCGTGTACAATCCTTTTACGCAAACGCTTTACTCGGCAGTGAAGGGCCAGGGCGCGTGGCTGAACCGAACGACGAGACTGCCACTAGGGGGCGAACCGCAGGCGTTGGGGGGATTGGATAAGTGTCTGGTGGCGGTGGAGTGGGGGAGTGATAGGAGTGGGAATGATTTCAGGGTTAAGAGTGAGACGTTTAAGCGGTTGGCGGCGACCAAGGAGAATGGGGGTGGCATGGTGCATGGGTTGAGGTCGTTTGGGTCTGCGGCCCTGAATCTGTGTGGTGTGGCTAGTGGCGGGCTCGATGTGTACTGGGAGGCTGGGTGTTGGGCGTGGGATGTGTGTGCTGGATGGGTTATCCTGAAAGAGGCTGGGGGGATAATGGTGGATGCTAATCCGGGGAATTGGGAGCCCAAGGTTGAGGGGCAGAGGTATTTGGCGGTTCGAGGTGGGGAGGGGCAGAGGGAGATTGTGGAGCAGTTTTGGAGTTTGGTGGATGGGGCGTTTGAGGTTGGGTTGTAGGGTTGGAGCTGTTGGTATGATACATAATAGATATAGATCAGGTCGATGTAAAGAAAAAAGATACACAACATCACACACACAGATGAGTGCAAAAGAAGACACAACAATATAGAGGCGGCCTGGGATTTCTCATTATTGCCACCGCTAAGACTATTTCCTCCACAGTCTGGATCCCTATTCGAGCGGTCTCAATCAACTTGCGCAACACCACATCGAACAAAAGGACCTTCTCTCTCTCCACCAGGTGGGAAAGGAAAAAAAAGCCCCAAAGTCCTCCAGTGCGGATGCAACGCAGAGTCAACCATCGCGGATATATATATATAAAAATTAAAAACCAAGCATTCCGAAGAGACATTTGGAAGACAAAGATTTTCCCCCCGCGGGTGTAAATAAAACGACGATGGACAACGGACATTCCATCCATTTTCCCCCTCTTTCGTTCAAGACAAAGGAAACACAGTTTCGTCAGTTGTACTCCTCTCTCTATGTGGGAGAGAGAGGGAAGAAAAAAAGGGAGAGCGAACAAAACAAGGTAAATTGGCCATGATCGTCGTTAATAAAAACGGGTGGGAGGGAAAACAAAATCTTGAAGAGGCACGCTTTTTTTTGAGAGTCTTCCGGGGAGAGGAGATGAGAGGGTGAGCAAAAGTACCACGGAGAAAGCAGAACGAGGAGAGAGGAGGAGAGAGATGCAACAACAACTAGTGCGCCGATTGAAAAGCAGGGAAAAGAGAAGGGAATCAACCCCTGGTATTACTCCGGTTCCATGTTTTTTTTGAGATGGTTTTCACGGTTTTTGGGTCGCTTGTCGGCAATTTGAGGTTGACGCGGAGATCAAAGGCTTGGTGCTCAACTTGGGTGTGATACTCCGGGTTGTGTGTGCGCGAGGGTGGTTTGTGTGGTATTTTGTCGGGGCGGTTTGTATAACAATGACGAGTGATGGGACTAGTATGCAATCGGAGTCTTCAGATGGTCCTGGGGGTGCCACGAGCGGAGGCGCTGGCAAAGTGTTAGTGGCAAAGGTTTTACATCACGGCAGAGTACGGATGATTGGAAAAGACATCAAGACGAAGAGGAAAAGCGCAAAGGCATACCTCGCATCCACAAGATCATCGACGTGATTGCACATGGCCACGAACAAGTCAAAGAACAGCTTTCCTCCCATCTCCATCTCCATCTGCATGGTTCCGCTACGCTTGAAGGTTTTTCGACTGCGGATAATCAGAGCGAGGTAATGAGCGCGCAGGCGCGAGTCGCTGTCCGGCGTGTTCTCGTAGGCATAGCGCGCACTACGCAAGATTGTTCCGACCTCGATCCCGCTCTGCAGGCCCTGCTTGCGCAGGGAGAGCTTCTTGAGCTCCTCGAGGCCATAACGATCGGCAGCACAGTACACGGCAGTGTCACGGAGAAGAACGTCTCCCACGCCGGTGTGGAAAAAGGTTGGCTCGACTGCGGCAGCACGGTCGCCGGTTTTGTTGGGGTCGGGTGAGGCAACTGCACCTTCGAGCATCCAGGTTTGGCGCCGCTTGTCGTGGACGAGGCGGGGGTAGTAGTCTCCCTTGTACAGATACTCGAGGATACAACTGAAGATTTCAGGCTCTTCCGTGGGCAGATCGATGCGGCGGTTAGTTGACTCGAAGAACTGGCTCCGCAGCAGTTCAGCAAAGTACGGAGAATGGCACAGTACATCTTCGTGGGCCGCGAACAGTCGCTGGTCGGAACCAACGATGACTGTCACAATGGCAGAGGTCAACTGGGGTGATCCTCCGTCCATCATAGGGCTGTCCTTGCGTGCATCCAGCTTCTCGGCCATGGCCTTTTGCTTGGAGGCATCGCGAAACGATCTCTTTGGCTGCTTGGTGATCTTGCCTGAACGGTCCTTGTCCTTTGAACTAGCCAAAGAACGCTTCCCGAACATGATGAAGCGAGCGACTGAAGCGAGGGGGGTGTTTCTCGTAAAGAGTGGACAGGTTAGCGTGACGCAACGTTCATGTGAAGTTGGGAGCTCTGGAAACTCTCGAACTCGCAAACCTTTCGGGGGAGAAAAGTCAGTGAGGATTCGAAGAGCTTAAGCGTGTTTATCGACACTGGTGGTGAAGACAAAGCACACTTTGGTTGTCGAACTCGCTTGTCGTGAGGCGTAAGGGCCGAGATGGCGGGGAGGCCGACGATTAAATACTGCCGTCGCCAAGTGGCATCCCTGCAGCGTCGACGGCTAGCGTTGGGCTGTGTAGCAGGCAGATGGGAGTTTTTACTCGTCGATAGCGACGGGCGGCGGCACGACTGGATGCAGGTGGGAATCAGGCAGCAAGGCAACATTGTGTGCAGCGTTTTGATTCGGCACGCTGTTCGGGTATAGCCTAATGTGGCTTATGCGTGGTGTTTGTTTGGTCCATGTAAGTACTGGCCTACGCACGAACGAATGCGAAGGTGAGGGCTGTAAGCGAAACACCGACGATACAGATACGAGAGCCACGTGACGGACTTTCGCCAAGACCAGGATCGCACCGGGAGGAAGATGTGATCGGCTGGTGGGTGGGGTCCGATCTTGACAGACACGAGGCCGTGTTGGGCAATGGCTGTGAAGGATCCGTATCGCGTTCTTGTCGCGGTGTAACGTGACATGGTTACTTGGTACATACTGTATACATAGCAATGGTACAAGTAGGTACGGATCAAGCCGTTGTAGCAGTTGGGCGCTTCGCCTGCTGGGACCCTTTGTGACTCATGTGACGAGTAAGTTTGTTAGGCGCAGCAGAGTGCGTGCAAGTCGGCAAGAGCGACGAGGCATTTGGAAACGCGGGGGCATTGAGTTGCGCTTGTGCACAACCGTGAGTCATTACGCCATCATGGAACATGTTGGGTGCCAGTGCTGTATGAGGTGCAGAGCATAACCGTCGAGTTGCATTGCAAACGCCCGCTCTGCAATGTCAGGCCGAGCTCCTCTGCATCACGGCGGGCCACTCTTATGCTGCCCTCACAACGGGCGCTTCGCTGTTGCCCGCTAGCCGCTAGGCTGTTCCACTTGCACCGGGCGCGCCCAAGTCCCTTTGGCTGCAAAGACGCATGCCTTTGCTGTATGCAGTAAACCACAAAGTCGCGAGCAAGCCGGGGTTGCGTCCAGAAGACTCGCTTGTTCCAATGTGTTGACTGAGGCGGCGTAGTAGTACCGATACGGGCTTGCTCCGACATGTTCCCAATGACGTCGTTGCATGTCAGTGCCACAATCCTCATGGCAGACACAAGTCGCTCGTCTCTGCAGCGTAGTAGAGTAGACAGTAGGGACAATCGCGCACACTGAAAACGACGAGCAGATGCTAGCGAGCACCTGCAGCCGCCACCCAGTGAAGGCTGATGACCCTTCTGCCGGCCCGCATGCGGAGCTTTGACTAAGGATCCCAACCCAAGGCACCTCGTCATTCATAGCCAACCTTCCCCACATCCATCTTTCTCTCTTCCACAACTCACTCGCACGCACGCATCCCGTGCCACACTGCACACCGCTTGCCCTGTACATACATACATACCAGCCCACCAAGCTTGTGCTCGTCCATTCATTCATTTCGACTCGGCCACCCGTCTTGCCTTGTGCCATAGAAAACACTCGTTGCTGCTCCGGAATACAAAGCCGGCAAGACCAGGCGTCGCAGCTTGCCATCGAACCCTAGTGCACCACACACGGTCAACCAACGCACTGCCACCATGAGCACCGGAGCCAAGAAGCGCATCCTAAAGGCAAGCCTGTGATGGTTGTGTGTAGTGGCGCACAAGCCAGACGGCTAACAGCTGGGCAGGAGTACGGCGAATGCATGGCTGACACCCCGCCGGGCATGAAGATCAATTTTGACGAACAGAACATGACCAAATGGGAAGTGTTGATGGATGGCCCCGAGCAGTCTGCATATGCTGTATGTGTTTTTGCTTGCTGACAGGCAGCCTCCGTGCATACGGGAACACCGCCCGCTGACGAGTGTGTACATGTAGGGCGGGCACTTCAAGCTCGAGATTACATTCCCAACCGAGTATCCGTTCAAGCCGCCCGTGGTCAGCTTCCGGACCAAGATCTACCATCCCAACGTCAGTAACGATGACAAGGGCTCCATGTGTTTGGGCCTGCTACGCGCCGACGAGTGGAAGCCGCCGAACAAGGTGGTTTCTGTGCTGCGCCTGATCCAGACGCTGCTCATCGAGCCTAACCCAGACGATGCGATTGAGCCGTCGATTGCTAACGAGTATCGGGAGAACCGCCAGGAGTTTGACAAGAACGCAAAGGACTGGGTCAAGCGCTATGCCAAATGAGGGCCTCGGCCACGTGGGCAGGCGCATGGGCAAGGAGAAAGGTGATTAGGAGGCAGTTGTGGACAGGACGGCGGTCAGCAGCTACACATTGATTGCATGGTTGGCGTTTGGCGAAATTTGCATGCGGATGGGTCGCTGGGTGGGCGGTGGGCAAAGAAGCATGGCGTGGACATGCAGATCGCCATGTCTCCAGCGCATCGACGTGCAAGCAGGACGGCTGGGCAGGGTAGCTTGTTTACCAAAGCAAAGTAAGGCCAAATGAAATGAAGACGACGGCGGCATGTCGTCATGAGCAAAATGGCAAATCTCCCGTGGTAGCAAGGCGATGCCAGACGAAGCGAGCCGTGTGAGTGGTGAGAGGCCGGGGAGGCCCTGAAACGTAGCCTTCTAGAAGCGCGCGTGACAAGGCTGCTGCGGTTCGGTGCTTGCCTAACTTGGCCGTGCTTGTGCCTGTGCGCGGTCCCAACTGTGATGTTTTCTGAATAATAGTTTGGTGTCGTCGTATGCTATTGGCGAGGCGGAGCAACTATCGTGTGCTGTCTGTGTTGTGATTGAGTGCTTGATTGACCCAACTAAGTAAGTAATGTACACACACACACACACACACACACATGCAGTCCCCGTGCAGAGGGCAAAGCAGGGCAACGCAGGGCACGCCAGGGCACGCAAGGCCCAAAGACATGGCCTCTGCGAAACGAAACGCTAGGAAATACGTGTTGCGCGTCGGCTGCCATTTATTTATTTACACGTACACAGCACACAGCACACAGTACTTGTAGTCGAGCCGCTGCCATGGCTGTGCGAGAGAGCTGTGAGTGGGATTGATGAATGGATGGATGTATGGATGGCGGTGCGGTGGGCGGTGCGATGGCGGTGCAAATGGAGTGGCTCTGCTCTCCAAAAAAGAGGCGCATAAGCAGGGCTGCCGTTGATTGGCCAGGCACGCGTCCCCTCCCCCCTTCCCCCTCTCTCTACCCTTACTACATGCTCCATCACATCACACCGTGCTATCGCCATGGGCGTTGAGTAAGTGGTAGTGCTGCGGCCGTTCTCGTTGTCGTCGTCTCGTCCGCAGAGCTTATGCAGGACTCGCCCATTTGGGCCGTCACAGCCCAGGCAATGAACGCTCTCTCCGACGAGTTCCGTGGTGGCCCTTGAAACGCTCGACCCGCGGCGCGGCCCCCCTTAGTCGGGCTATAGGCATCGGGGATGAGGAGGCATGGCCGTCGCGTCTTGGCAGCCTCGAGAGAGTCAGTTGTCCAGCGTTCATCCAAGCCAAAGGAGTCTTTCCTGCTACACACTGGCCGCACCTCCGTCCTCACTACCGTCTGATTCCCCCGGTGCCTGTGCGCCACGACACGCTCCCTGCCCGGCTCCATTTCATCAGCCTACCCTACACCCTATCTACCTGCCGCACCCACGCCAGGACCCACCTGGGCCTTTCACTCATCCACCTGCACCACAGCTCCCACTCCGGACGCTGCGACACCCGGCGAACCCACTGTCCAAGCGACTACCACCGCCGCATGACACACGCCCACACGACAACTTCACTCCTCAACAACGCCCTGCCCTAACCTCGACTGCCCGCTCCCCCCCAGAATGTCCTCCCGAACCTCCAGTCCCGAGCTGTCCTGTACCCCGTTCGAATGAGCGCCCTTGCCGCCCTCCTCCTCCACTACTGCATCACCACCTCTGCTCCTCGCAATGGGTGATACCCTCCTGCGCGTCGCTCCTGGCGTCTCCCAAGCTGCCAGTGCTGGACGGGACTCCGACGCGGCCATTCCACACCACCTGTCCCATGTCCTTCACCATCGAGCCTCGCCAACCGACTACACACCTCCCGCTTCACCACAGCCTCAGATACCATACGCTGCCACAAAGGGCTTTGGCGCGCTCCGCTCAAAGCACCCGACCCAGCTCCAGATGCACGCGGTAGCCGCCCAGCCCTACGACCGTCCCGCTTACAGTCCAACGCCTGCAGACAGCCCGACCATTCCTTCGCCCAAATATCCTCTACGACAAAGAGCCCCTTCTCTCCTCCGCCATGCCGCTGTACCTTCCCCCCGCCATGCAAACCCACCTTCTTCTACCCCAATGCCCATGTCTCCAACAGGCGCTTCGGTGATGTCACGTCAGGACAGCGCCCCTTGCTCACCCGACCTTCGCACCATCTTCAATCCTCTGGCTAGCAATCCGGTTAACTCGAGTGGCCCAACATGGAATTCATCCAACGAAGACCTGCCAGGCCCCCCAGCTGCGACGTTCCGAGCCCGAGGAATGACTGGTCCCCAGTCATCTTTTCAGGCGCCGCCTTTTCAGCCTTCGCTGAGGGCCGCAACCTCCATACCAGATTACGCACAGCATCGTGCAAATGAGCGGTCAAACCTCTCCGGCACGTACAAGCCTAACAGAGGCGTGCCCAACTGGTCTCACAATGATTACTACCCTCCCCCAGCTCGACCATTCCGAAACGAGGAGCCACGAGCTAGCTTTAGATCTGGATTCACAAATGCTTCATCTAGCCTAATGGAGACAAGCGGCACAGAGCGAAGTAGCATCATTACTGCGCGTAGCTCCATTGCTAGCGACCTGCACAGTGGTATGTATTCAAGAGAACAGTCAAGAGATCGCAAACGGGATCGCGATGACTCCCCAGAAACAACGCTTACTTCCGATATTGCCGAGGAGGAAGAACAGCTAGACGCCGTCAGTGATGTGCTTGATTCTTACTACTACGACGAAGAGGATGATGACCGCAGCCCGATTGTCGAGCCGCATGACGACCATTTTGGAAATCCCTCGCCCAGTGGCCTCGACTCTGAACCACCTGAACTATCCCAGACACCATCCCATGATTTCGACTCTCTCGACTCCTTCCAATCCAGCGAAAGTCTCAAGCGATGGGACGAACGGCCCTACCCACGCGCTGAAGACTCAACAGAGAATCACACTGGGCAGAAAAAGCTCCTAACTATTCGTACGACGTCTGAATCAGGCTCTGATCTCGATGTGCACAACGCCAACGCGATAGAACCGAAATCGCTACAAGTGGACCACATGCACAAGGGTCAAGTGAGCCCCTACCAGGCCCCATATACACCACGGACCATCCAAGCAGTAGTGCAGCTTCCCAAAAAGAGATTGTCAGTCACGATGAAACGGTCCAGCGCAGATATGCCCCGTCGAGTCTCAGTCACTCTACAGGCTTTGTCCCTCAGAACCACTGAAACTTCGAATCTGGCAGGCGCCAAGAATGTCAAAGGACATCGTCACTCAAAGAGCGCCCATACAAGCCGTTCTCAGATGGATAGCATTCGTCGCGAGATATCTGGACTTCCTCAATTGCCCTCTAACAGATCTCGACTCTCACGTCAAGATTGGGCAAGCATTGAAGCCTACTCGAAGCGACACAGCAAAAGACCCAGTCGCTCGCGTACCTTCTCACATGACTCGAGCGCCGGGGCTAACAGCACGCAACCTATGCCAGCGCAACGATCGCAACCTCTTCCGGAACTTGATGAAGATGAGACAATCCCCCGTCGCGCTTCTACTAGTGTCTTCGATCGAAAGAGTGCATTGCTCGATCTGGGCAAGATGGCCCAACTAGCTTCGGCTAAAAGTAAACCAGAGCCAGCCCAAGACTCCGACATGTCTTCTGGGCACCCAATTCCCGTAGTTATGCCCGGCCTGCGCAAAACTGCCATCCCTGTGGAAAGGGATCGTTATGGCTTCAAGAAGGCCTCTGAGAAGATTAGTGTCCAAGAGTACAATGCTTGGGCAGCAAGATACGAAGAACACATTGCACGTCGACGTGGTAAATGGATTGCTTTGATGAACAAACAAGGACTGCCAACTGACGATCCGACGATATTCCCGGAAATGTGCGAGAAGGTTAAGAGATATGCACGCAAGGGTTATCCTCCCGAGTGGCGAGGCGCCATGTGGTGGTATTACTCTGGCGGTCAGCATATGATCACACAAAAAGAAAACGTTGGTCTCTACAAATCGCTTGTAGCCCGTTTACGACGAGATGAGCTCAACAAGGACGATAGAGATGCTATTGAACGCGACCTCGACAGGACTTTTCCCGACAACATTCACTTCCGACCCGAACCGGCGACTGATTTGCTAGACGGGGAGGACGATGACGAGCCTGCGCTGATTCAAGACCTTCGCGAGGTCTTGTCATGCTTCGCTCTGAACAACCCCAACATTGGATACTGCCAATCGCTCAACTTTATTGCTGGTCTTCTATTGCTCTTCCTCAAGCAAGACAAGGAAAAGGCCTTCATTCTCTTGACCATCATTACGCAGAATCATCTTCCAGGCGCACATGCTCGTAGCCTTGCGAATACCGAGGTCAACGTTCTCATGATGCTGATCAAGGACTACCTGCCCAAGGTTTGGGCCTCGATCAATGATACTGATCTCATCAACACTGGCGCTGGCTCTTACGCCCACCCCAACTCCAAGTTCCAACGCCAACCTACTGTTGCTCTTTCGTGTACATCTTGGTTCATGAGCATTTTCGTCGGTGTGCTTCCGATTGAAACCGTCCTTCGTGTATGGGATGCTTTTCTGTACGAGGGGCCACGCGCTCTGTACCGCTACGCCCTTGCCATTTTCAAGCTCGGCGAGCCAGAAATCAGAAAGTACCGTCCAGGCGACGGTGAAATCTTCATGGCTGTTCAAACACTTCCCAGACGCTGTCTGGATCCGAACATCTTGCACGATCTGGCGTTCGTCAAAAAGGGTTTTGGCAACCTGTCACAACAAGTGATTGATCAGAAACGTATGTTCTGGCGTGAACAAAACATAATCGCCCATCAAAATTCTGTAAAGAACAGCAACGGCCGCCGCCATCATGGACACCAGGTGGAGGACGACGAGGATGGCGACAGAGATAGCCTCCGGAAGGCCATGGGCATGAACGTCCTGCGCCGTCGTGCATCCCGCAAGTTCCGCAAAATGGGTATGAAGTGAAGCAAGTCTTCTCTCCCCCCTGTCCACTATCACAGTTAAAAAAAGTTCGCTCCGTGGCAAGACCATGCAAAGAAATTCCTTTCTTCGAAAAACTTCTATGGCCCACACATAACCTTTTGCAGCGTTTTCTTTTTCCTCCACACGGTTCTTGGACGTTGTCTTATTCTCGGCGCAAACATCAAAAAAGGGGACACATACACACACATACATATGGGGTAAAAAATGACTTTTCCCCCTGAAAGAAAGATGGCATTTGTTTACTTCTTTTCTGTTTCTCTTGTACCATAATTACGATATACCCTTTGCGTGGGCGCTCTCTCTCTCTTTTCCTCTCCTTTACTCTTCTTCAACATTTTCTTTCCGGAAGGGAGGAGAATTGTAGAAGAACCTTTCCTTCCTTTTTCTCTCTCTCTTTTTCTTTCTTTCTTTCTTTCTCGTCGTCTTCTTGATTTTAGATTCAGAACCTGCGTGAGCGTGCGTGTATATGTGTGTGTGAGTTTTTCTTTTCGAAGTTCACAAAGGCATAGCATTTTCCTTCTTCCTCTTCCTTTCTAGCATAGCGAAAAGACGTTTTTGGTTTTGAGGATTTTTTTTCTCTCTCTCTCTCTTTGGGAAGGAATGGTGGGGGGGTTAAGGGTTAGGGTTAAGGGGGGATATTTAACATGCACTTGTTTTTTGTTTTTGCTTGGGTTAAATGATTAGGCGACGATGTTATGACACTCATCAAATTATTTAAACCATACCCGTTTTTTCTCCGATGAACTTGAATATTTTGCTGGTGCGTTGAAACGTGGTCGAGAAGAAAAAAAGGAACGAAGAAAAAAAAAGTCGATAATTGTGCGTGAACCGAACCCTGCCAAATTGAAAAGAAAATGGACAACTTCGTCTATGCACGTTGTTACCGTTTTCTCTCTCTCTCTCTCTCTCTCTCTCTCTCTCCCTTTTTCGTTCTTACAAAATTTCCATCGAAACGATATATCACTCTCGCTCCTCTTTATAGCCCCATTCCTTACAACTTACTCTCCCTCTTCCCCATCCCCTTCTCCACACCCTCCCTCTCCGTCCCCGCATCCATTTTCTCCCCGACCCCCTCCTTCCTCTCCACCACTAAACTCGCCGGATCCCCCAACATTGTCTTCTCCACTCTTCCCTCGGGCTTCTTATTCCCCAGTGTGCCTCGGACTTGGCGACTGTGGGGTTCTTCTTCTTCTTCTCCTTTTCCCTTTCCCTCTAGCCTCCTCTCTCCCTCTTCCTTCACCGTTGCATTGCCAGCGGTGTGTTTAGCGGTGGTGTCGGGTGAAGCGTCGGTGGAATCCCTAGCGGCACCCTGAGTGAAATCGCAGGCGGAAGTCCCAGCGGCACGATTCCCCACAGCCCTCTTATCCCCGCCTCCTGCTGCGGTGCCCAGGGTGTGGTAAGGGGTGCTTGGCGTGGGGGCTTCGGGAGAAGCTGAGTCTGAGGCTGAGGGGGAAGAAGGGGTAGACGGTGGAGGGGCCGAGTCGTGGGGTGGAAGCGGGAGAGAGGCGTTTTCGGGGGTTAGGCTTGTGGCGTCGCTGAGGCTTGGGGGAGGCTTTTGGGAGGAGGAGGAGGATGAGGAAGAAGATGGGCGCGAGAGAGTGCCGCGGACGGAGCGGGAGTGGGATGTGTTGACCATTTTCTTTTGCGGGTTTGCGGGATGTTGGTTGTTGTTTGGTTTTTTTTGTGTGTTTTCGTAGAGTTGTTTATTCTTCTTGCTCTCAGTGTTCTCGGGGAGTTGGGTTGTTTCTTGTTCTCTTTTTGATCGGAGAATTGGATTCGAGGGGGTTTTTTTTAAGTTAGGATTAGAAAGTTTCGGATGAAATATAGATTGAGAAAATGGGAATTGACTGTTTGAGTGTTGTTGCTGTTATGTGGAGAATGGGATCTGGGGAAAGATGAAGCCTACCACTTCAGGTTTACCTTGGCAGCTACATCATCTACGTCTACATCCATAGCCTAAAGAGGGATCTAGTCGTCTGTGGCCTACATCTCTTTGACGTAGTGATGTGAAAAGGCGCGGTATTGCAGTCTAGCGCATGAACATGACGTCTTGCATCTTCCGGGGAGTGTTGTAGTAATCACACGGGAGTACAAGAGCTGAATGTCGATCTCCCCTCTCCCTGCAGGACGAAAAACAATTCAAGTCTCAACGGGCGCTGCTACGCGAACATGGCTGGCGTTTCTTGTTGCGGCCGTTGTTTTTGCCCGATACCCGAAAGTCGAAGGGTGTTGCTGACTAGCTTTTTGTCGTGTCGTACCGGCTGACTCTGTTGAGCTTTGACAATTCCCCCACGTTTCACCTCGGCATCTTTGCTACCCCATGCTTCTAGCTTCGCAATCATGTCTCGAAGTTACACAACAATTGCTCTGCTTTCTGGTGCAGTGAAATCGACCAAAATCACTAAAGCTTTTCGTGATGGATGAAGTCACACCGAGGATATCCTCGGTTCCCTGGGCTGCTGCCTTGATCAATGATCCGAATTGGAAGCTTATCAGCACTTTCTCACGCACACCGAAGTCCTCAGGAGAAGACGGTTTCTTCGGCAAAACGCTCAAAACAGACTCTACAATACGAACCTTTCTATCATTTCTACCAACTCAAGAGGCGGAGGGTGATCTTCCATTTCTAGAGACCAGGACAATTCTCGATCTAGGACCAGATCTCGATGGATATCCTAAGACTGCGCATGGCGGGTTCCAGGCTGCGCTAATGGATGAGCTCTGCGGCGTGATCGTCACGCAGAATAGAGATGCAAAGGTGGAGAAGGCGCAAAAGCTTGGACAAGCTGTCAAGGCCCCGGACTATTACACGGCTTGTTCGTTACCTTGGCTATGTTAGTTCCACACATGAGCTAATTGTGAGCAGACTTAAACACGACCTACAAGAAGCCACTACCGACACCTGGACTGCTCTTCTGCACTGCAAAAGTCGACCGGGTAGAAGGGGGCGACCGGAAAATCTTCATCCGTACAACACTTGAAGACGGCAACGGTACGGTATATACGACCGCTGAGGGGCTATTTGTAAAACTTGCGGTAAAGCTATGAATGCCTCGAGACAAGTTACGCGAGTTGAATCCCATGTGTGTTGACATGACTTTGATAGTGGCACCACCCTTGTTCTTGCGTTATTGAATCCTAGCAGTGCTCGACATATACCAGGTTGCCTCGTCTTGCTGCAACCACGAGGTCAACCAAAAGTTTGGGTCGTTCTGCAAGGAAGTGCGCCTCTCGCGTGGAAATCTGTCATACAATTTACGTATCGGCGGATTCTTTGTGCAACCCGGCAGGATGCAGCTCGCCTTCTGACAAATGTCTAGGCGTGAAGTGACATTCAGCACTTGAATGAGTAATACCCGCCTGCGCGACATCTTGCAGCGAGCGGAAAACACTGTGGACGTCATGAACTCACGACGACGACGGGGAGGCAAAGCACAAGTCCGGTGTGCGCGCCGCCGCCTTCTCCAGGTTACTACAGAGCCGACCGACTTTGGCCGAGGTCACAAGTCTTTGAATCTGCCTGACCGCTCGCATCTTACATCAACTTCACTGTCGAACTTTGGTACAGTGTGGAGCACTTCGGTACATTTCCGCCTGTGTTGGCTGTGGGCAGATCACCTGAAGTGGAGGGTTGGGTTGCAACACATGACTGGACGTGCTGGAGCCCACTTGAATTATCCTACCCTGACCCTGTGATCTGCTGTTCTTGCATGACCCTTAGCTTAGGCTCCGCTATGCAGGATCTGGGGTAGTCGGTGAGGCGCTTGCGACATATCTGGGGAAGTGGAAGAGGCGCTTGCAACGTTGCAATCTCCGGCGCACACGATTCTGGGCACCTCTCAACCTCAGAACAGCAGCTGGCCCGGCCTCTTAATTTACGCAAAATCCTCGGAGACGATTCGATACAGAAGCTGGTCGGAGAGATTATATTTTTGATGTTCTCGTCCAATGTGCTGCAAGAGTCCACGCGCCTGGTTTAGCCGGGACTAGCACCCGGGTTTCAAGTGCCTTCGGCAGACATGCCTCTGAATAGGTAGGTCCTAGAAATGCACTTTGGCGGAGCCCGACCTTTGAAAATTGTGTCTTGCGACAGTCTCACACGACGCACTACCTTTGCCCCAGTTCAGACGGGCTCGGCACTGTAAAAAGGTGTACTAGAAACCGGTAGGCTAACTTGACCACGCGCTTGAGGCTTACGCTTCTGGAAGACATCATAGGGCGGCTTTGATGCACTGCGACGCATGGCCCTCCTACTAAGACTACTCCACATTGTGGCGCTATCGCCGAGACGAACGGTGAACTTGGGAAATTGGACCCTCATGAAGGCGGGGCCAATGGTAAAAGCATGCCTACAGGTCTCGCAACAGCTAACGTACGTCACATGCTTTTGCTGGCGTTGCTTCATGACTAGAATGCGCTGCACGGAACTAATATGTGTAGGGCCGACCCGGTGACCACTACTTTTCTGGGCTAGCCGACAATCTTGCATTCTCTTCTACTACCTCTACAATACCACCGGACTATCTACCAGCGATCTTCAGTACCGCTTTTGTAGCCTAATGTTTCGGAAATATAGCTTTATGTGGATTAGATCGTGGCCTAGCCCAACATGCGCGATCACACTGGATATGGCAAAGTCATAGGCAAAGTCACACTACCCTGCCCTCCAAGATATCCCCTACAAGGATTTTCTTTTAGGGGAAGGTGATGGATAACCGCCCTTCCCCAGATTATGCCACTTCAACTAGACGGTTCCAACCATACAGAAAGACGCAAGACATGGAGCCACCCAAATGGCCGCATCTGTAGTCGCGCACCAAGAGTGCAAACCATCACTCCGTGTGACCTTTAAGCGGGAGCCAGTGGGGAGTCCTGACCGGGTTCTGCCTGTCTGTGAGCTGCTCCGGGGAGGGTTCATTCTCGACCCACCTGGTGTAGTGAACGTCGCGTTTACACAATCATAAAACTGGGGCAACATAAAGTGTGTACACAGAATACTTAAATAGAGAGGCATCACCTGCCTTTGAGACATTCCCATCTCTACTACGCTTGACATTTCCTTGTACAAAGTGTCTTTCAATTCACTTTGCTGCTCAATCGGAAATCTGCTGGTCTGAAGTTCACGAGCATGCGTTTTTCTTCTTTGCTCGCCTGCCTAGGTGCAGTCGGCATTCACGCCGCTGCTATACGTATGAAGAAGTTTTCCGCTTCGCAATTCCAAGTTACTGACATTTTGTAGCATTTGAAAGGCGTTTGGATAACACTACCGACTCCAGTGGAAGTGTTGATGCTGTTCAAGCTGCGGCTGCTATCGATGGTTACTGGCTAAACGATCTGTCCGGCAAAGGCAGAGCCCCCTTTAACAGCAACCCGAACTACAAGGTCTTCCGAAATGTCAAGGATTACGGAGCGAAGGGTAAGCAGTTTTTCACATTGATGATGAGGATATAACTAACAAGTTTGTAGGTGACGGTGTCACTGACGACTCTGATGCTTTCAACCGTGCCATCTCTGACGGCAGCCGTTGCGGCCCATGGGTGTGCGACTCATCGACTGACAGCCCAGCGGTTGTTTACGTGCCTTCTGGAACCTATCTCATCAACAAGCCCATCATCTTCTACTACATGACTGCACTCATCGGTAACCCCCGCGAACTCCCCGTCCTTAAGGCTGCATCTTCACTCCAGGCTCTTGCTCTGATCGACGGAAGCCCCTACAGCAACCAAAACGGCGAGCCCGGCTGGATCTCGACCAACTTGTTCTTGCGCCAAATCCGCAACTTGATCATTGATGGCACTGCTGTTGCACCAACATCGGGTTTCCAGGCTATCCATTGGCCCGCCTCCCAAGCCACTACGATCCAAAATGTCAAGATCCGCATGACACAGGCGTCTAACTCTGTTCACGCTGGTATCTTTGTCGAGAACGGATCTGGTGGTCATATGGCCGACCTCGACATTACTGGTGGTCTGTACGGCATGAACATTGGCAATCAGCAGTTCACCATGCGTAACGTCAAGATCTCCAAGGCTGTTGTTGGTATCTCACAAATCTGGAACTGGGGCTGGCTGTACTCTGGTCTTCAGATCAGCGACTGCGGCACTGCTTTCTCCATGGGTAACGGTGGCTCTGCTGGCAAGCAGGAGGTTGGCTCTGCCGTCATCATCGACTCTGAGATTACCAACTGCCAAAAGTTTGTCGACTCAGCATGGTCGCAGACCAGCAATCCCACCGGTTCCGGTCAGCTCGTTATTGAGAACATTAAGCTCACCAACGTTCCCGCCGCTGTTGTCAGCAATGGCGCCACTGTCCTTGCTGGTGGCTCCCTTACCATCCAGACCTGGGGTCAGGGCAACAAGTACGCACCTAACGCATCTGGCCCATCCAAGTTCCAAGGCGCCATCAGCGGTGCCACTCGCCCCACTGGTCTCCTCCAGAACGGCAAGTTCTACTCCAAGTCGAAGCCACAATACGAGACTCTCAGCACTTCAAGCTTTATCAGTGCCCGCGGTGCAGGTGCAACCGGTGATGGTGTCACTGACGACACACGCGCTGTCCAGGCTGCTGTCACCCAGGCCGCATCACAGAACAAGGTCCTCTTCTTCGAGCACGGTGTCTACAAGGTCACCAACACCATCTACGTCCCCCCTGGCTCCCGCCTGGTCGGTGAGATCTTCTCCGCCATCATGGGCTCAGGCAGCACCTTCGGCGACCAAGCCAACCCGGTTCCCATCATCCAAATCGGCAAGCCCGGTGAGTCCGGCAGCATCGAGTGGTCCGACATGATTGTCCAGACCCAAGGCGCGACCCCAGGAGCCATCGTCATCCAATACAACCTCAACACCGCCCTGGGCTCCGGTCTCTGGGACGTTCACACCCGTATCGGCGGCGCAAAGGGAACCAACCTCCAAGTCGCCCAATGCCCCGCCGTCCTCGGCCAAGTCAAGCCCGAATGCTTCTCTGCCCACACCAACGTGCACGTCACCAAGGGCGCCAACGGCGCCTACTTTGAAAACAACTGGTTCTGGACCGCCGACCACGACCTCGACGACGCCGACTCGACCCGCATCAACATCTACACCGGCCGCGGCTTCCACGTCGAAGCCAACAACGTCTGGATCTGGGCAAACGGCGCAGAACACCACACCATGTACCAGTACCAATTCAACACCGCCCAGAACATCTTCGCAGGTTACATCCAAACCGAAACCCCCTACTTCCAACCCACACCCATCGCACCCTTACCTTATGTCTCCTCCTCCAAATACTCGGACCCCGTATACGCATCCTCGCAGACTTCAGCGTGGGGTCTCCGCCTCCTCGACGCAAAGAACGTACTCATCTACGGCGGCGGCCTCTACTCCTTCTTCGACAACTACAACGTCGGATGCTCATCGCCCACCGCCCCCAACGGCTTCCGCGACTGCCAGACCCGCATCTTGAGTATCGAAGGCTCGAGCAGTGTGCAGGCGTTTGGCTTTAGCGAGGTCGGTGTCGAGTGGATGGTTACGGCCGCCGGCCAGGATAAGGCGAATTGGAAGGATAATTTGAGTGTTTATCCTACTACGATTGGGTATTTGAGCTATGGGTTTTAGATGGTAGGTGAGAAGTGGTTGGGGGGATGGTTAGAGAGGTTTGGTAAATATATATATATATATTTCTCTCTTTTTTTTGTGGATAAGGAGATTGACAAAGGTACATAGATGATGGATATGAGATATGACAGCGTTCTTTCTTTGTTTTATAGTTATCATTTTCTTTTTTTCACCCTCATCTTTGGGCAGGCAATACTTACAGTCGCTTTCTTATTCGCATAGCCACTTCTTGTTTGCATATATATATATATATCTGGCAAAGAGAACAAAGCTTCACATTGGCTGTTTTTTTTATAGCAAAGAGAACAGTTTAACGGGAAAAAGAGCGAAGCTTTCTTGGTAGCGAAATACAATTGTTTACAACAAAAGAAAACGAGAAGAAAAAAACAGGCTATGTAAGCATTTGCTATCAACGTTGTGTATCTTTTGGAATGACCAAAAGGGTAAATTACCATCTCTGCCTTTTCCAACAAAAAAAACATACCACATTGCACCCAAAACGCCCAAGTGGAAAGGAAAAAAAAAGAACAACCAAAAAGCTTGACAACGCAGACACAAAAGCAAAAAAGAACAGACAGGACCACGTCGTTATGTGCGACTTCCACATATGCCAAAAAAGTAAAAACAACAACGGATCATAACGATGACGAAATATCCTTTCATATATATGACCAGAGAGATGCGAGTTCGCGATGCCAGCATGAAAATTGGGCGCCCCTCTTCATATCTTTCTCTTTCCTGTATTTCCCGATTGAGCTTGGAAACAAGAAGGTATATAGTGTCGAAGGATTAAATAAGGAAAAAAATGAAGGAAAAAAACATTGGAAGCGTTTTCCCTTGGGATGACAACGACAAGAACAACAACAGAAATAGCGAAAGAAAGTTGCGAGGACAGAGTGATTATTCAAGGAAAAGGAAGGGAAAAAAAGAGCGCGCAGTCGAACGCCGGGAGTTCCCGAATATTCACAATAGCAATAACGTTAGGGAAAAAAAAAGAGAACGTAGCAGTCATTGTTGACAAGAAGTGTTATATGCATCACTGTAGACGCTTTCGCTTGCGTGCATCATCTGGGTCATCTTCATCATCGCGTTCAGCGGTCTCGGCGGGATTGAGTAGTGAGTGCACGTTAGATGCCATACTGGACCGTCTTGTAGGTGGGCCAGGCGTGTCGATGCCCTTGAATGGGTATCGAGCGCCCGGAAGTGTCCACCCGCTATCGGCACTAAGAGTAGATGGGACGGGGTCATTTGATCCAGGGGGAGTACCATGTCTTGACGGCACTTGCCGTGGACCACGGGGTAGTTGGTAGGATTCCAAAGCGTCACGGAGTTGTTGATCTCCGCCTCCGACAGGGGGCCGGTGTGGTGATGAGGGCCATTGGGTAGAGTTGTGGCCGGATGCATAGGGCGAGTGAAGCGGAGCATTGGACTGCTGTTGCTGCTGCGGCTGCCAGCCATGAGTACGGATATCCGCCGAGGTGTGTCGCCTATAAAGGTTATAGGGTGGGGAAGAGCTGTTTGCTGCCAGATTGCTTCCCAATGTAGCACCAGATGCCGGCTGTTGGATAGCAGGCGGCGCTGGTGGAGGTGGAGGTGGGGGTGGGGGTGGCTGGTGCGAAACTGGGGTCCTGGCGGATGATGGAGAGAAATTACCCGCGCCTATTGAGCCGTACCGTCGCGGAGATATGGCGAGATGTGCCGGAACCGGGGGCTTGTATGGCGCTTGGCGTGAAACGCTCGCCAAGGAGCCTCGCCTTGATTCTGACATATTATCTTGTGGCATCTGCCGAGGTGAAAGCGGTGGGCCGTTATTGCTATCTACTTGCATGAAGTAGGATTGCCGTGCGGAGAGGGGTTCCTCAGGTGCCTCCAGTGCGCGAAGCATGTCTGTCTGCCGACTAATTTCACGCTGCATCATGGCGACTGGAACAAGTCAGCACAAGTGTCGCGCAATTAAGGTTTGAGTGCAGATGCATACCGTCCCTATGGATAGGGTTTTCCGGGTCTGGCACCATGGCCATAATGTAATTTGCGAGATCGTGATTCCACTAATCGGGACATTAGCCAGTGCAGATCCAGTCTAGACACATTTGACGTACCTGGTGACATCTCATCATGCCCTCTGCGAGAACTAGGCTCTTTTGATTCAGGTAATTGCATGTTTCTTCTGAGCGCTGCATGCGCGTGTGCATGTCGTACAGGCTATGCTCCAGGTTCTGTAGGCGTGACTCGGTTGGGTCGGGCATTGGCTCGACTGGCTGGCCAGCGGGGGGACCCTGGGGCAGCTTTGGTGTGGAGAAGGAGTCACGATGGATAAGTGCGTGTCGCGAGGCACGTCGCTTGATTTCTCGCAGGCCGACCAAGTCGCCGCGCTTGAAGTTGCCATTTCCATGCTTGAATTCCCATAGCGGAGTGTCTGGGGATCCGGTGTGGAAGACGTCACTCACTGGAGTGACAGTGTTAACATGTGATTGACAGGAAAAAAAAAAGAGGGGGGGGGGNGGGGAAACAGAAGCATTCCAACACGGACCTTTGTGAAAGCCATACATGTTTAATTGGCGAACAAATGACGAGATATTGGTATGCTTGAAATAAGACCTGGGGAAAAGCGGGTTAGATTTGGTCGAAAAGGGCCATAGCTCCTGGTGGACGTACGATAGAACTTTTGAGAATTCGCTCGAGGGCGACATGACGAAGCTTTCGTTTGTACTGGCCCAGGAGATGAGATGCTGGATGCTCTGGTCTTCAAGCATGCTGCTGGCGGGTCAGTGTCGGGGCGCACATGGAAAAGCATCAGGTGATATAGAGGGCGCACGCACTTGTACAGCTTGTGTATGAAGGCGGTTTGGACGACCTTTGGCTGCTGGGCGGCGGCAGCAGCGCCCACAGCCGGGGCGGCAGTTCCATTGGGCGACGTGTTGCCCGAGTCGGTGGTTCCTTCTCTTTGCGCGTGGGATTGCGCCTGGGACTGGAAGGGACCTTGGGGAGTGCGATCCGTGGCGGGCGGGGCGTTGATGGCTGGGGGGCCCATGGCGGACGAGGTCGAGGGCGTCAAGTCCATGGGGTCTCTCGGGGGCGCGAGTGTCGAGGCGGACGAGGGCAGAATGGGTATGGACTTGTGGAGTTTGGGATTGCGAGCATCGGCGGAGAAGGGCGTGGAGCGGGCCTCGGCGACCGAAGCCATTGCTTGGAGGGAGTGGGGAGAGGGAGTCGAGGTTGCGCAGGGTGGTTGCGCGTGAGCTGGCGGCGGCTTGGGTGGTGTCGAGGTTGTTGCAATGTCGGTCGGGGTGAAACGGGTGGGATTGCAGATGGGCGACGAGGCAGCTCAGCAGCGTTTCGCACAGAGTCAGTGCGAGAGCGAGAGCGAGACTCGACACAGAGGCAGGCGACGCAGGGACCCGGGGCTGCAGTGCGGGCGGCGAGGATGCTCGGTGGGAGGCCGGGGCGAGGGCACGCAAGCACTGGCGACTTGGGTCGAGTCGAGGCCTGGGGGGGAGGGGGAAGGACAGGACAGGACAGGACTGTTCAGTTCAGCCAGCGAGGGCGGTGCTAGTGCATGGGCGAGGCGGCGTGGAATTTTGGTTCCAGAAAGGTCGGCATGGCAGACGGCGGCTCCTTTGTCGATCGGGAGCGGCCGCCGCTGTACTTAGCAGCAGTCGGATGGGAATAGGAGATGGGGAGCGACCGAGCGCCGCGTCCAAGCGGTCTCGCCTACTGCTGAGCGGCCTCTGCTACTGCGCATGCGCATGTGCTTGTGCTTGTGCTTCACGCGACGGAACGGGAGCGCTGCCGCAGAACCATGGCGGATCCCAAGGCTGATGCACTGAAACGCCGTCGACAATCTGGCGAAAACACCAGCCGTTTCCGGTGCGGGGTCGGCCGTGTCTATCTAACTATGTACTGTGTCTACTCCATTGTCATCTGGCTACTAGTCGTATACGTATGCATTATGTATGTATGTATGTAGCATGTAAGTGGAATGCGCTATGGCATCTACACACACTAAGTGCCTATGGCTGCATGCATGCGTGTCTGCCCTGCAAGTACGCTATGTACTATCTGTCTATCACCACCAGGGCTCTACTAAGTACATACAAGTACACCTTCACCTACACCCACTACATATGTACATACATGTACGTAAGCATGTGTCCTGCACCTCTCCTTCCTCCCTCCCACTCCCTTCCCTCTCTCCCCGTCGCCACACCTGCTGCCTGACTCGCCATGGCTGCCCCGTGCTCCCCTCCCTCCCCTCCCTCCCCGGCCAAACGTCACCCGCCGAACCCTCGCCTCCATCCCCCGCCCCCGTCAGCTCTCGACCAACCTTCCAATTGCCCCTCTTGACTAATCCCCCCCCAATGGTCATCATGGCCGATTTCGTCCAAACCTTCGCCCGTTTCAATCACGCCCAGAGACAGCACGCCCTGGCCCTCTTGACGGCAGAGCTCACTCCCTACGAGTGGAGGTACCTCCATGCTCTGACCAGCTCCCGCTCATTTCAGCTTGACATTATTGGCCGCCTGCCCATCGAGTTGGTCGCTCACGTCTTCACTCACTTGGATCCCGCCGCCCCCTATCGCTTCCAAGTAGTCTCAACCCGGTGGCGCCATATTCTTCAAAGCCTTCCTGTGCTCAATGCCGGCCTCAATTCATGGTACCAGGGCGCCGTGAATCCCAGAGACTTGGAAAATGACACTGCACGCCAGCGCGCAGCCAGGAGAGTCCACTGCTTCCGTACCGGAAGACCACTCGGCATTTACAAGATAACGTCAGACGAACAGATAGCCCGTCCCAGCATGCTTGGTGACTACCTTGGATGGCTGTCCGAGACCCCCCAGGCATCGCCAATGCGTGTTGCCTGTATATTCAATCTGCACAATTGGAACCTTGACCATATAGCCGGAGAAGCACGTGAACAACTGATTAACCTGGTGCTTTCGGACCAAATCGTCGTGCTTGTCACTGCTGCCGATGCGTGTTACGTCTTTGAACTGCCCACCCTCTCGCAGCGAAAGAAATTCAGGGTGCCTTCCGCAAGCTACCTGCAGAATGTGACTTGTCGTCGGAGCACCGTAGCCTGCCTTGCCTCGCTTGACATGCGTACATCCGTCTACATCTGGGACTACAATACACAGCGGGGAACATCGTTTACCATTAGCCATGACTCTGACATGTTTCTTGGCACCCACGGCCCGAGGTGAGTGCCATGGATTGCCTGCTACTACCACTACCTTTGCCAGACAGGAACACATATTGCGGCAGCCGGCTCAGGCATTGTCCATGTAGCACAGCTACAAACTACAAGTGGCAGCATGCACAGCTAACCAGTTCTATAGAGGATTGCTACACATAGCACCTCTCCTACAACCCGAGAGCGAGACAATCACCCTCATGTTTGTCATGGATACCCCTACAGAAACACCAAGCCAAACCCTATTTGTATGTGCCAGATACACTTTTGGGGGCAATTGCGTTAGCTCCTTCTCTCCAAGTCTTCCAGAACTCAGACCACTTTTGGTTTGGCATGGCATAACACCCTTTGTCCCAGTAGACGATTCAGCCAACGTCTTTGCGGCACGTGTGAACGCAAGGAATCCGGGATCTCAACCATCTAACGCTTCGATGGCCTCTCTACTCCTTAGATTCGATACAAAGACCAACGACTTGAGAGTATGGGAGGGCCCGATACATCGCAGTAATAGCCCCCACGGCATTAATGACTATCTATCTTCTTGGTGGAAGGATACGTGGTATGGATTCCATCCGTCCGTGGAAACCAGAGACATCATCACCTACATGGGTACCCAGGATAAACCAGCCTGCACACCAATCTTTCAAGACCCCGACAGCGAAGTCACAGGTGGCGATATTCACACAGGGCCTATGTTTGTCAATGAGAAGTACGTCGTCAGAGCTATGTCTGAAAGTATATATGTGCTGTGCTTCGACGAAAGCTCCGTTCAACCTAGAACAGGATCCACCTTTTTCATGAACGGAACGATTAGACTCTTGAGTTAGTACGCTCTATGGATTCTGTGAACGCGACTAGAGGTACCATTCTTGTAACATGAGATGGTCACTCGGATATCTTTGCGGACGTGGTGGTCGTGGTGTGGAAGTCTTGTAATGGTCACGTTACCATTTCTATTAGCGACGACTGGCACTACTTCGCCACCATAAAAAACTAGAGTTAAACTATTACCAAGATTGCCCAGCAGAAGCAGCGGGGGCGAATTGTAGACCTGTCACGCTACTACTAGTGTTGTTTTCCACTCTTGACAGTCACAGTGTCTCGGAGTTTTTGTTTGGGTGGTAAAATAATCATACAAGCAATTGCCTGCATCAAACGCCCTGTGGTCACCTGATTGGCTCCTAACATAGCGCGGGGCACAGGGAAACCCCACCCATTGAATTTCGGCCTTCGCCGCTCTAACCTTGCCTACCTAAGTAGGTAACTATTTTGACTGCTACCGCGGCTACAGACTTTTTTTTCCCTTTATTTTCTTCGAGAACAATTTCCGCCGCTTGTCTACGCCTTTCTCTTGACATTTCCATATTCAGTTACAAAACCAAAGGCAACTTGAACAGTCCGCGACAATGGTAGAGAAGGTTTACGTCACGTACAACCAGGTAAGTGGCTGTTGATGTGCAACCATGCACCCCGCGCGTGCCCACGCTCATGCGCTCCCCTTGTATACTTGCGGGCACGCAAGAATAGTTCGCGAGTATTTACTTCCGAGAGTCGCACGGTCTTTGTGCTCTTGACGAGCGCAGCATGCGCACAGCAAGACCTTGATCAACATCTCCAGTCATGTCATTGTGATACTGAGTCGGAGCGCAATACTCTTAGGCTCCAGGCTCCAGCCAGAAACTGACATATACTCTCTACAGATTCACAAGCTCTGCCAAGAGGCAGCTGACAAGATCCTCAATGAGTTCCAGCCCAACCTCATGATCGCTATTGGCGGCGGAGGCTATGTCCCTGCGCGCATTCTGCGGTATGCGCCCACAGTCTGTTTGAACCTCACAGCACATGAGCCTAACATTCTCACCCCAGATCTTTCCTCAAGAAGCCCGGTAGCCCCAACATTCCCATCCAAGCTATCGGTCTCTCCCTCTACGAGCAGCTTGGCTCAGGCCCCGACTCCGAAGTCGAAACTCCCGGCACAAAAGTCACACGCACACAATGGCTCGACCTGTCCTCGCTCGAGATGGCCAACCTAATCGGCAAGAACGTCCTCATCGTCGATGAGGTAGATGACACCCGCACAACGCTCGAGTACGCCGTCAGGGAGCTAGAAAAGGACGTCGAGGCCGCCGTCAAGAAGCTGGGACGCGAGGGCGAGAAGACCAAATTCTCCATCTTTGTCCTACACAACAAGGACAAGGCGAAGAAGGGTCAACTGCCCCAGGAGATTCTCCAGGGCCGTTACATTGCTGCCAGGACCGTCGGCGATGTTTGGATCAACTACCCTTGGGAAGCTACGTACGTTTTGTATCTCGCAATCTGTAGATTTGGCATGTACAGACCCACTGACATATATGTTTGTTAGCGACATTGACGAGCACGACCGCCACTCCAAGGAGGCAGAGTCCAAGTAAATAGACGACGGGAGCCATTCAGTTGCACGCTTCAGCGAATAGATATACCCGGACTGACGTGGACGGAAGAGGGGAGGGGGGAAGATGGGCATAACGAAGGAGAAAAGAAACACATAGATGATTTGGCATCGGGGCACTAACATGCAAGGGAACGTATACAGGAGTTGAAAGGGAAATATTTTGAACCTATTTAAAGGACTAGCCTTATGAATGAGGTACGATTGAAAGTTGATAACGAAAGTAATCCAACTTGTGGAATGACAGGACACGTGAAAGACAAATCAACTTGTTTTTTTTCTCTTCACTGCATTTTCTTGTTGATTAGTACAGGGTATCTTGTCGATATTCTATGCTACATGCCCATCATCATCATCATCATCGCTCATCACACATTTAAAACCACACCCATCATCACACATCTACAAACCCCCCCACCCCATACAACATTTCCCTTTACTCCCCCACCTCCGCCCTCTGCGGGGCCCATCCCTTAAGCCACCCCCTCGCCCGATCCAAATCGCCTCCCTCGGCCTCAAGCGCGGCAACACACCACTCGAGCGCATAACCCCCTTTACCCTCGATTCCCTTTTCCGCCGCCAACAAGTGGGCGAGATTCCTACACTTTTGCGCGCGCTCATCGACGCAAAAATGGAGAGGGGTATCGTAGCCTTTGCCGTCTACGCCTTGCAAGAAGGGTTTGACGAGGGGAATGGCATCTTTCGTGGCGACGGGCTGATCCGGGTGGCCGCGATTCTTGCGTCCGGAGCGACAGTATTCGTTTGTGCACCAGGTTTTGGCGCAACCGCTCAAGAGTTGGCTGAGATATCTGCGTTCGATGCGGCGGCGGAGGGCTTTGCCCTCGGGGTCATGCAGGGAGACGTACAAGGGGCCGAAACATGTGCTGCAGAGTCCAATGTCGTTGCCGGGTCCTTGTCCCTTTCTTGTGCCAGCACGTGTGTCGCCGTTTTTGGCTGCGCCGTCTTGGGTGCGGCCGCAGTTTACGTTGCGACAGAGGCGCGGGGCGGGGCGGGAGAGGCGCTCGAGGTCGTGGTGTCGCAAATGCGTGTCCATGTCTCTGAAGCGGATGATTTTGGAGCACAAGTGGCATTCTGTGGTGCGGCCGCCGTCGGCGAGTTCGTGGGGGGTTAGGCCTGAGAGGAGGAGTTCGGGGGACTGGTCGGTGGGATCGCCTTCTTGCGGGACTTGGAGGTGGCAGAAGCGGCAGAGGATGAGTTTGGCGGGGCAGAGGGTGGTTTTGTGGTGGGCGAGGGTGGGGAGCGAGGGGGAGGGGAGGGAGCATGCGGTGCAGGTTTGTGGGGTGTGGTAGTAGGTTGTGTGTTTTTGGTGGCTGAGGGGTGTGTTACCAGTGAAGGTGTCGTGGGGGCAGTGCCAGTGGGATTCGTAGGCTTTGGAGCGCTTTTGGAAGACTTGACCGCAGCCTTGGGGGCAGAGGATATTGTTTCTGAGGCAGAAATTTTCGTGGAGGAAGAGGGAGCCTTTGGGGACGATTTGTTTGCAGTTTTTGCAGACTACTTCGTCTTCGCCAAGTTCGGGTGAGCCTTCAGTCTTGGTCTCCGCTTCGGCCTTTGGATCGAATATCGAGACCTTCAGGTGGAAGGGCTTGGGTGTGGTGGAGGGTGATTCGGATGGATATGCGTGCACTGAGATCCATATTGCTTCTGCTTCTTCGAGCTCGATGTTCGTAGGTTGTAATCGTATGCGTTTGGGGTATTGACTAGACAGATCCGCAAAGACGTGCTCCTCCTCCCGAGGGCGAACTCTTTGGCGTGAAGAGAACGGGCTGACGAAAAGATCAATCTCGTCTTCGCTGTCAACCTCATCTAACAAGATCTCCAGCCCTTGGGATCGGTCCCAAGACGCTAGCTCAAAGTCAACGTACTCGCCTTCGAGTATCTGCCCAGATTGTGCATTGAAGATATCAATGGTGCCACCGGTTGAACTGCCTTGTTCGGTTCCGGGTTCACGGTGCCTCTTAGCTGCTATCCTCTTCAAGGTTTCGCGGGCCTGTTCTTCGTTCAGAGGCTCAATATCAACCTCTAAATCCGTATCTACGACGCATATTCCTTCTCCCTCGGGCTTGAAGCCGTCGATCAAGAAACGGAACTCCTCACGCTTGCCGCCGACCCCTCGACCGCCATGGACGACTAGAATCTCGCCATTTGTCAACGTTGTAAAGTTCGATCGTAGATGCTCTTCGAGTAGCGACTTCCAGTCCTCGGGGTCGTAGCCAGCTTCCAGAGGCCGCAACTTCACAAAGGCACCCTTGGGTAGCTGCTTGGCATGCACGGTGATTTTGACAGCGGCGTCGCTGTTAGTGCCACTGCCGAGTGCCTTGTCTACTCCGTTTTCCACAGCATGGTCTCCATCTTTGTCACCGTCTGGGCTCGCGTTTCTCGAGGGATCTGCAGATCGCTCTTGGATGCCCAGTGCCTCCTTCAGAAAGCTGCTCAGCACAATCTCGCCCTCTTCCGCCGAAAACTCGCGAATGCCCGCGTGTACGGCTCGGCCATTATCCGGGTTTACCAGACGAAAGGTAAGAGGGTGGGGTAATTGCTGGAATCGGTCCTGCGCTTGCGCCCGCGCATGTCGCTCGGCGTTGAAGGTATATGGATTGAAGGGATCGAAAGCGGTCAAGTGGGCTTGGTTCGCATCGACGTGGACTACAGGTGCCGCGGCAAGCAGCTGTTCTAGCGCTGAAGGCGGCAGGAGGACTTTGTCGCCAGGAAGTGCGTTTCGGGTTGCACTAGCGAGGTTGTACTGGCCGGACCATTTGAGCTCTGCTGCGGCGGGGTCTAATTCGGGGTTCATGGCGGAGGGGGTATCGCAAAGAAAGAAAAAAGAAGAGATGATGACAACAAGCAGCACGGACTCTACCAAGACGACACTACATGAGACGATGGCCGATGCACACGCAGTCTAGTAGTAGTTCTGTCAGTGAACGACGGCTGACATATGCGGCTCTGCTCGAAGCTTCGGTGATGGGTGGCGTCATAGCTTACCTTTGCCTGCACTTGGACTGAGCAGTGCTGGGAAGACTAGTCGAGTAACTCCGAGCCGCGGTGCTTATCGATAAGACGGAGACGCGCGTGGGAGACGCGTGCAGCGTGCAGCGTGCAGCGTGGGTGGTTCCGGTGAATGGCGGGGAAGGACTCGTTTCAACTGCACATTTGGGCCCATGTATCTTCGGCCTTCACTCTCTAGGCGTGCATTAGTCGCGAGGGGCCATGTAATATTGCCGGTCACTACTCGATGGATGCAGTGCACCTCCATGTTTCGATATGGCGATTCATTGCCGTAACTGGCCAAGGCGGGGCAGATAGCCCGTCTGGCAGTGTAGTGTCACGGCGCCCGCTTGGGATGCCGCAGCAGCGGCTTGCTAATGTTTCCGGTGTCAAACACCTAAGCCTTTGCACACGGCCTTGGCTGCAAAATGTGTTCCAAGGCATGCTTCATCGCCGCCTGATCTCGCCGCCATCTGCGAATTGCTCCCTGTCCCCCCTCTTGGCAGGGTCTTGTATTTGCGATCGCCACAGGGGCCGCGCACCCCACGTCCGGCGCAACCCCAACCAACCTCTGCAGCGTCTCGACATCCATTAGTCGATCCTCTTGCTCATCCCAAGCACCCTCCTGCAGCGTCAGATCAAGGGCACGTGCCCCCCAGTCTGGGCAACCTTCTTCGCTGTCATAAAGATTCGGTGAGTACCCGTCTAATCCGCCTGGCCAGCTTCTCTCCCTGCCCTCTCTTGATCTTTCGCCATGGGCCCTGCTACATTCACCCACGACCTTCCTACCTCCCTGGCGGACCTTCTCTCTAATACCTTAATCCTGCGTCAAACTGCCCCATATCTCCCCGTCTCTGCTCTCCGTAATCTATCCCGCACCTCAAAGTCCCTCCACCATGCCATCATCCATTCCCCGGACGCTTTCCGCTACCTTGACCTCTCAACCGTAAGGTCCGCCATTGTACCCTCTGACGGTCCCCTGGATGTTGGCGGCGTCAATTTCCGGGCTGAACGCATGGACGAAGCCCTCACTGAAGATGACTTCTACAGCGGTCCTCTACGACACATCTTCAACAGACTCGAAAAGATCCACGTCCTCCACAATGTCCACACTTTGGTGCTAGACGGGCTCAGCGTAACAGCAGAGCTTGTCAAAGACCTGCTCACAGAAGAGAGATTCAACGTACGCCTACTCTCTATCCGTGAAGTGAAGAACTTGAACGAGCGCAAGCTCCAACAATACCTGCGATATGCCGTACGTCCGTCAAGACCCGAGGGCACCCCTCGGGTCAAGGGCATCTATCTCTTTGGATCTCGCGACCCTCCTCCGCGTCCTGCATCTCCTCCGACAAAAAGGCAGCCATCGCCCGTGCCAAAAGGGGTCATGTCATCACGAGGAGCTCAGATTGGAGCACAGTGGAACGAGAAATCACAGCAAGCATTGGACGTTGCACTGTCACGGACACAAGACAAATGGTACAAGTCATCCGGAAAGATCATATCAAAGCGTCCCTCTCCGGAGTGGGCAGAGATACTCCAGGAGTGTGCCGGTATCATTGCTTTCGATGCCGTTCTTTGCAGAGGTCCCCGACACGACCCAAGCAAAGCGTACATTAGGGACCCTTCGGTTGCGGGAGCTCATCATCCAGCAGCTTTCCTCCGGCCTTCGATTGCCACTGTTGCCCTAGGACCATCTGGCTGTGAGACATGCCATTCCTCCCCTGAAGGACCAGCCGTGTTCGGTAGCTCCAGCCCGGCCCATCATCCACTACTGAGTCCCGTTCCACTGCATGGAAGCACTGTCCGTGCTGCTCAGATACCACATACCCTTGACGGAACTACCCCTCCGCCTCTCATAGTACGATGTGAAGACTGCCTCAGAGGTCGCTGGTGCGAGAGGTGTCACAAGTGGTGGGACGAAGATTGTTACGTGGTTCCTGCTACCGCCCAACGTACGGAATTGCAACAAACCGAGATTGTAGAGAACCTTCAATCCGACGGGACTACCCGCATGCTCCCAAAGCAAAAGACCAAGGTATTTATGGACCTCTGCGTGGAAGAGTGCCTGCCTTCAGAAATGATGGCTGGTGCTGGCAGCAACGGGATGTGGGGGTGAAGAACCCTACCTTGGCGCGCGAGGAGCGAGATTGCCTTGAGGCCGTTACGAAGTAGCTGGATTCCGGAACCTAGTCTTCTCTAGACTAGCCGTGGAGCCTGGTTATTGGATAATTGCAACCTGGAAATCGCCACTTGCGCGTCGAGGTATGTGCTCCATCTACAGGCAAGAAATAGGCTAACATGGAAACTTGCAGATTATCGGCGTCAGGCGTGATTGTTTCGGCTGTGGCCACACAGTATGTACCCCTGTACCTTCAACTTTATCATACTAATATCCGGCAGTGCATCACTTGCAAAGAGCTCTTTATTCGGACCTGCAAGAAATGCAAGAATGAGTATTGCCGTGAAGACAACGACGCTTCTTCTGACACCATGGTGCGTACAAGTCGTGGCAAGGGCCGTTCCACATACTGACTATTTCCAGTGTGACTGGTGCAACTACACTTCACGAAGAACTGTAGAAATGTATTAAAATGCCCGAGTGACACTTCTAGGGAGCCTATGCCTGCTATAGGGCTACAGCCAGGTGCTGTTTATGATTGATGCGAGAATTCTGAACATGAAATAATGACTCTCCTCTTGTTAGCAATATCGAATACCCCTCTCCACCAAAAGAGAACCAAATGAATAAAAAATTATACCCAACGATTGCTTGCGCAACGTGATGATTCCTCCTTAATCCCTGATAATAAACTTAGCGTGCCTCTGAATTAGCGTAGTCCTACCTTTTTCGGCGTGTTGTAACCATGAGCTATGACTAAGCCAAATCGGCGAATGAAGACGAGAAAGCGCCGATGCACACGATGACATGTGGCTGTCGCATCTGAGCCGCAACACTGCGAACACAACCACTGCTTTCCTAGCATCCTGACAAACAAACCCGCTACCCTTCTATCCATCCCGCTTTCGATGCGATCTGTCCTTCCAGCTCAATAGTCCACAGTGACGTCGGCCGTTGCCCCACGTAATAACTTGAACCAAGGCTCCTCCGCGACAGCTCCGCCAGGCATCCTAATTACCCTCCTATTCAATTGACCCCCCTCGGCACGTTTCCTCCTTCCAAACACCGCGTCCACGATCGGAATTTCGCAAAATGTCTCAATACGGTTACGGACAGAACCCTCAGTACGGTGCAGGCAATGCACAAAACCTCCAATTCTACTCCTCGTCCTTCTCGAACCAACCAGTATCTGGACACTCTACACCCTTCCAAGCAAACTATGGCGCGCCGGCGAGCCAAGCATATCCTTCTCAGTATGGCGCTGGGTTTTCGGCTCCAGGAGTGAGTGGGCAGATGGGAATGGGTACATCAGGCCTACGAACAGGCTGGTTGGCAGCATTTGGCACAGAGGGGTATGTAGACGGCGTTTCGACATGAAACCTTGCTAACAATGGGCAGATACGAGGGAGAACCGCCACTACGTACGCAACGTCGAATACCTGAACATACACGCAAGCTGACAAAATGTAGTGGAAGAGCTGGGAGTGAACTTTAAGCACATACAAATGAAGGTGGGTTGTGGGCAATACTTGCATGTGGTGCTAGGCTAATGCTGTGCAGACGTTGGCCGTCCTGAACCCTTTCGGTCGCATCGACCAGCACATTATGGATGATAGCGATGTAGCTGGCCCGATTCTTTTCTTCTTAGTATTTGGCACGTCTTTATTGGTATGCAAGACACGTCTTTTTCCGCAGAGTATAAACTAACAGTAGTTAGTTGTCTGGCAAACTCCACTTTGGTTACATATACGGTATGTGTGTTTACTGCGTGCGTATGCGGTAATTGACAGTATACAGGATTGGCATTTGTCGGCACTATCCTACTTCACCAGATCCTTTCTCTCATGTCCCCTCCTGTCAACACGGTTGAGGCAACACCCGGAGATCATGGTCACCCACATGGGTCACACCTGGGTTCCTCATTGACGTTTCCACGATCGGCGTCCGTTCTGGGTTACTGCCTGCTCCCTCTCGTGTTGGTCGCCATTTTCGGAATCATTGTCCCACTTGACGGGCTGTTTGGATATCTTCTTACTAGTCTGGCAATCACATGGTGCTCGTACAGTTCGAGCTCAATGTTTACCGTTGTTGGCAAGTGTACTTTTGAAGTACAGAGGAAGCATACGCTAACTCAACTCACAGGCCGCATGACATCAATGCGAGGCTTGGTAGCATATCCTATGGTTCTATTCTATGGCAGCTTTGGTATCATGGCCATTTTCAGCTCACGGGGCACTGGACAACTGGCAAAGGCGGCGGCATCGTAGAAGAAGATGAACATGGAGGGCTCAACGAACTTTTCAAGGCAAAACATGTAGAATAAACACCCAGGTGTCTGTACTATTTTTAAGGATCAACAAAATACAAATATATCCAAATGTGGCATTACTACGCACACGGATGTGTCGAGGCGGGCAGCCAATCGGAGCGCGGATGACATACTTGGAGCGATGACGCTGCGAACCCTGCACGAATTTGTTTCTCCCGACAATCTCCGCCACCCGTCGCATCTTCTTCAGCCCTGTGTATTCTTTCCTACTTTTTCCCAAAAACACTTTTTCTTCTTTACATACAGCAATCGAAAATGGGTTGGTTTTGGGCAGATACCGCACCCTCTGCGCCTGCTGCGCGCAATGCACCGCATCCAATGCCACGAGGCAGCATGGAGCCTCCTGTACGTACAGTAACCACTATTTGCATCTGCGCCTCTAACAATGCCTCCAGCCAGAATGCCCCATGCACAAGAAAGCCACACCGCCCGTTGTTGCAGAAAAGACATCCCAAAGCGCCTGCCCCTACGTCCCACCTGAGAAATCCTCATCTGGCCCCTCCGAACCCCCCAAAACCGGCCTCCTCTCCCGCCTAAATCCCCTCAACAACATGTTCGCCGATCTCTCAAACGAGCGTGCCGACAAACAAGTCCACAACCTGCCCCTCGAGCGCGAAACCTCGACCATCCCCAAAGGCGACGGCTCCCTCTGGGAATACCCCTCCCCGCAACAAATGTACAACGCCATGCTCCGCAAAGGTTACACCGACACGGACATCACCGCCGTCGAAAGCATGGTCGGCGTGCACAACTTCCTCAACGAAGGCGCCTGGGCCGAAATCATGGGCTGGGAACGCCGCTTCTCACGAGGCCTAGCCGAAGGCTATCAAATCTGCAAGAAAGGCGAAGACGTAGCGAATTTCCTCCTCGGCACCGCCGACGACCCTTTTGACACGACAACCTGGGACGACAAAGACATCCCACCCCCAAAACTCCTAAGATTCACAGGCCGCCCCACGGAACCCACGCCGAAATCCCAGATCCTACAATGGCTCGGTTACGTCATGCCCGAGCAATTCGGCACAAACCCGCCTTTTGATCGCCACGACTGGTTCGTCGAGCGCTGCAATGAGCAAGGTTGCAAGGAAATTCGCTACGTGATTGATTACTACGAGGGTGCGCCCGAACCTACTGGTGAACCGGTTTTCTATCTCGATGTCAGACCTGCGGTTGATGGACCGACGAGTGCCGCCGAGAGGCTGATTAGGAGTGGCACGGATATTTGGTGGAGGGCTTCTGGGGGTGTGACGAGGGAGTTGAAGAGGTTGGAGAAGGCGAAGAGGGAGAAGGAGGAGGAGTGGGCGGCTAAGAGTAGGCAGTATAACTAAAGTGGAAGGGGGGTTTGGGGGCAGATGATGCATTTTTTTTATATGGCGTTTTTTTGTAAGGGGGGGGAGTTGCGGGTGTATGATTATGATTACAATGTTTTTGTAGGGATATGGGGGTTTTTTTTCTCTCTTACATGTTTGATTAGTACGACTGAGGGACGCTGGGTACCAGGGGGGTTTTTTTTCCCCATTTGGGGACCTGTTTTACCTAACCTTTTTTTTTCCAACTCTACTCTTATCTTGAATTCTCACGTTTCAATCATGTTTCAATCACTCTGACTTGTCATTTTATCGTCCTCAATTCGATTTACACACACACTCTCAAATTTGAATGTTGAAAATTTCTCTCTTTTCATACCATTGTTGAATGTATTTCTCTCTCATCTCATCTCATTTCATCTCATCTTCCCTCTCGTGTCTAAGCTCTCTTTCTCTCTCTCTCTCAAAAGACACAAGCATACATCTGATATATAGCAACTTTCTCCCCCACACACACTCTCTCTCCCCATCTCTGCGTGTCGAAGAATAAAGGATTTTTTTTTTAAAAAAAAGACGCCCTGAAATGCATATAAAAGACCCCCTCAAAGAAGATTATCTTCACCACGTGTGGTACATTACTCCAACTTCCTATCCTCCACTCCTCCACTCTTTCCTCCAACCCCAAAACCAGAGCCATGTTGAAAAGCCACAAGGTAAAAGGGGGTTTTAACCTCGATAAGAAAGGGGTCAGATACCAATAAAAGGGAAAAACGCCAGGACACCGTATGCTGTGATTTGGGTGTATTGTTGAAGTACTGTAAATCGCAAAGAAGAAAAAAAGACGTTGAAAAGTAAAAAAGGAAGGGAAGAGAAGAGGACGAGATGAAAACGTTCCGTATAGCGACATGTGCTATGCCACCTGATTCCCCAGAAAGGGGAGAAAAAAAACTCATTGATTCGTCGTCATGATCGTCGTCGAAGAAAAGAAAAAGAAACCACCACCGTCTTTATGCAAGAGATGGTTTAAGTGGGGTTTGGTGCAGCGGCACCCGTGATATCGGTATCCTCGCCCTGAACAGGGGCGCAGGTACAGAAAAGATTTGTATCACCGTATGCTGTCTTTACGTTAGCCAAACTATCCCTCATCTCAAAAGAAATCTGGGAGAGATAGAGAAATGGGAAAAACATACCATCATCCAACCTCGCCACGGACGGCCAAAACTTCTTCTCCCTAAGATACCCCAACGGGTACGCCGCCTTCTCCCTCGAGTAACTCCGATCCCACTCCCCGCGGATAAGATCCTGCTGCGTATGCGGACTCATCTTGAGCACATTGCCGTCTCTGGGCTGCTTTCCCTCTTCCACATCCCGAATCTCCTGACGAATGGAAATCAGTGCGTCACAGAAACGGTCAAGCTCGGCTTTGCTTTCCGACTCGGTCGGCTCAATCATGAGGGTGTTGGCGACGGGCCAGGACATGGTGGGGGCATGGAAGCCGTAGTCCTGGAGGCGCTTGGCGATGTCGATAGCTTCTACGCCGGCGGTTTCTTTAAAGCCGCGGACGTCGAGGATGAATTCGTGGGCGCAGCGGCCTTGAGAGTTTGTGTAGAGAATGGGATAGTGGGGCTTGAGGCGCGAGAGGATGTAGTTTGCGTTTAGGAGAGTGATTTTGGTGGCTTGAGTTAGGCCGAGGGCGCCCATCATTTTGATGTAGGCCCAGCTGATGGGTAGGATGCTGGCGCTGCCCCAGGGCGCGCCACTGACGGGGTGGATGGCTTGCGAGCCGCCTGTCTCGCCGCGGAGGTGGCCGGGGAGGAAGGGCGAGAGGTGCTCTTTGACACCGATGGGACCGACACCTGGACCGCCGCCACCGTGGGGGATACAGAAGGTCTTGTGGAGGTTGAGATGGCATACGTCGGCACCGATTTCGCCAGGCGAGCAAAGACCGATCTGAGCGTTCATGTTGGCACCGTCCATGTAGACTTGACCACCGTGTTGGTGGATAAGGTCGCAGGCCTCCTTGACATTGGGTTCGAATACACCAAAGGTACTGGGGTAGGTAACCATGAAGGCACCAAGTTCGTCACTGTGCTTCTCACACTTGGCCTTGAGATCTGCCATGTCGAGATTGCCAGTGGCTTGGTCGCACTTGATGGGCACTACGCGCATACCGCACATGGCGGCACTTGCGGGGTTGGTACCATGAGCAGAGACAGGGATCAAGCAAATGTCACGCTTCTTGCCAGGCTGCTGCTCGAGGTACTTGCTGATGACACGAAGACCAGTGAACTCGCCCTGAGCGCCAGAGTTGGGCTGAAGAGAGACAGAGTGAAATCCAGTAATGTCAGCCAGATCGTCTTCCAGCTGTGTAATCATCTCAGTGTATCCCTTGGCGCGCTCCAGTGGCAGGAATGGGTGTAGGTTGGAGACTGTGTCGAACGAAACGGGAGCCATCTCGGCCGTGGAGTTGAGCTTCATAGTGCACGATCCGAGGGGAATCATCGAGTGGACAAGCGAGAGGTCCTTGGAAGAAAGGTGGTTAATGTAACGAAGAAGCTCTGTCTCGGAATGGTGAGAGTTGAAGACTGGGTGGGTCATGAACGGACTGGTCCTCTTGAACGGTGCGGGAAGCTCAATATCGACTGGCTCGTTGAATTGTGTCTTGTCACCCTTTCCAAACTTCCTGAATACTCCAAGCAGATTGGTGGTAGTCTGAGCGGTTGTGGTCTCATCGACTGAAATACCAATGTGTTTGTCGTCGACCCTTCGGACAAGGAGTTCCTTCTTTTCGAGCTCAGCAATTATTCCGTCCGTGTTACCTCCAGTCTCTACAATGAAGGTGTCGAATAAGACAGGGGAGTTGTCCATTTTCCCACGCTGACCAGTCTTGAAGCCGTTGTCTATGATAGCTTGTTGAATGAGACGGGCCTTGGCAACAACTTGCTTTGCAATGGCAGTCAAACCGTTTGGTCCGTGGTAAACACCATACATGGCACTCATATTGGCCAAAAGAGCCTGTGCTGTGCAAATGTTGCTCGTTGCCTTCTCGCGGCGAATGTGCTGCTCACGAGTCTGCAGGGCAAGTCGTGCTGCCTGGTTGCCGAGCCTATCCTTGGAAAGACCGATCAAGCGACCAGGAATCTTACGCTTATACTTCTCGTCGCAGGCAAAGAAAGCGGCATGTGGTCCACCGAAGCCCAGAGGCACACCAAAGCGCTGTGCGTTTCCGAAAGTGATATCAGCGCCAAACTCGCCAGGGGGAGTGAGCAGTGTAAGAGCGAGTAGGTCGGTGGCTACGCTGAAGAGAGCACCCGTCTTGTGCACCTTCTCAGAAAGTCCGCGGAAGTCGTTGACACCTCCGTCTGTATCTGGGTACTGAGCCAAAACACCAACAAGATCTTGGCCAATCTCCTCGACCCTCTTGCTATTGTCCTTGAGCACGTCGGCAACTTCAATCTTGATTCCAAAGCCCTCAGCACGAGAGTGCAGAACAGCAAGCGTCTGGGGGTGGCACTTGTCCGAGACAAGGAAAGTCTTGTTCTTGCTCTTCTGCTTGGATAGCGGCAAGACACCCATGGACATGGTCATGGCCTCGGCTGCGGCAGTGGGCTCATCGAGAACTGATGCGTTGGCGATGCTGAGACCCGTCAGATCCGTCACCATGGTCTGGAAGTTCAGCAACGACTCCAAGCGTCCCTGGCTGATTTCCGGCTGGTATGGCGTATAGCTTGTGTACCATGCGGGGTTCTCGAGTACATTCCTCTTGATGACTTCTGGCACCTTTGTTCCGTAGTACCCTTGTCCGATCAGGCTCTTGCCGGGCTTGTTCTGGTCCAAAATCTTCTTTGCGTTGTTGAGGAAAACGGACTCGGGCACTCCGTTGTTCTGCCATTCGCTGTCGTGGTGTTGGGCAAGTTTTCCAATCTTCAACTCGCGGCCAGAGAGAATATCGGCGGGGATGACTTGCTTGACAAACTCGTCCAGACTGGCCGCTGGTGGGTCGAGGGCTTTGAGCATGGCTTCGGCCGTCTCAGCAGAGGGGCCAATGTGTCGACGGGGAAAGGTATCGAGTGCCTCGAGCGGCTTCGCATAGGCTGTTTGCTGAGGTGGGGTGTCGAATACATCGTCAGCAGCATCGACGGCCAAGGCCGCTGCCTGTTGTGAGGTTGTAGCATTCTGCTGGAATGTTCGCTTCTGAAGCGCCTGGTGAGTTTGATATGCGACTACACGCGATGAGCTGCCAGCGAGCTGTGGGCGAGATAATTGGGCGACGCATGATGAGCGTGTGAGCCGGCTAGCAGTGCTAGCAGCCCGAAGACATGCAGTCCTCATGTTTGCTGTGTGGTGGTGTGAACGCTACGAGGGGCAGTGGTGTTCCCCGAGTGTGTTCCCCGAGTAGCAGGGCTGGGGGAAAGGTGATGCTGATAGTAGACGCAATTGTCCTGTACTTCCCACAGCCGATGAGGTGAGGCTGCGGCTGCGGCTGCTGCTGCAGAGAGGAAAGAAAGACAAAGGGATCGCGCTGCGTCGAGACTTTTTTGTCCTTGAATTTTATTTTGGTTGCGACCATGGATGACTATCTATCTACGCAGCAGGTAACCCGTCACTATCCGCCCAGTAAGAATGGGCAGCCCAGCCGATAAGGACAGGCATGTTGCTGGTCGGCGGCGGCGGGCGGGGGCCCACTAAACCCCAAGATGACCGTCCTTGCATCCACACGCATCTCTAGCACTTATTGGGCAAATCTAAGCCGCTTACCTGGGCATTCCATTACTTCATACCTGTCTATTAGCTCGCAGCCCGTTTTACTCCGCAGCCCCGGCCATTGCGCAAGCCCGCTAGATACTCGCCCGTCGCGGCGCCATTGTCCGACGGAGATTCTTTTCTTTCTCCGTCTCTTCAGTTACTGGAAGCACGCCTTGCTCACGCAGCTGCGCTAGGAACTCTTTGCCTGTGTGTCCTCTGTTAGTTGTGAAAAATTTTGTGCCCGGCCCGACTCCGACAACGCACCATATTTGTAGCCGACTTCGTATATCTCGTCGAATTTCGCAAAGTCTAGTGTGCCGTACGCATCGATAGGTGGCCGCAGGTACCTGCATCCCGGCGTATTCTTCGCGCGCTCCAGCGCATCAATACTAGACACATACGCCAGTCGGGATTGGATCTCTGATAGCGTCGGCGGGTTGGGGAAACTTGAGAATGGATTCCACCGATTAAATGTTGCCCAGAAGCCACTGAGTGAATCGCCAAACGCTTGTGGCGCGTTGTCGTCAAGACTGCCGACATCCACCGCAAAGATGATGTCTGCACCCAGACTCTTCATGTGTGCTACAGTCAAGTTGTCAACGTAGCCTCCATCTAGAAGCATGTTGCCATCGTCGCATAGTGGCGGCAGTAGTCCCGCAAGTGACATGGACGCACGGACATAGCGCCACACGTAGCCTGACGTGTGAACCTCCGACCTCGACTTGCTGATGTTGGTTGTGTTGCAATAGAACTCAAGCCAGAAGTCTTCAATCTGCGAGTTGCCGAAAGTTTTGAAGATGCCACGGTTGAACTCATGGCCCGTAGTGTACGAAACACTGCTTACAGTTAGCACTAAGCGCACACCCCGACGACTTTCTGTAACTCACGAGGGATATGTGAGATCAAGTGCAAATCTCCACATGCTGCCCATGCGACCCGAGAACTTCTTCGCCCTGCCAAACATGGGAACCACATCTGCATCCCATGCGTATAGAGCACCGATAAAACTGCCAATAGAGGTCCCTCCTACAATATCAATCGGGATTCCTGCCTCTTCTAGTGCGCGGATAATGCCAATGTGCGCAATACCACGAGCTCCACCGCCCCCCAGCACAAGGCCGACTGACCGACCACATAGTCGGCGAGCGAGCCGATGGAAATCGCCCTTGAACGGTGTATCTGCAGAGTAGAGAGGCGTTTGACGAACTTTCCTTGATGTGTATTTTTGGATCTCGGCCTGAATGACTTGCACTCGTTGCTTAAGTGCGTTTCCAAACCGCCGGCCAGCATGGTGAACTGGTTCCGATGTCGCGCGGAATGACATCTGGATGTGGTGATGGCTGCCATTGATCCAAGGTCGGTTTCGTAACCACTTTCGCGTGAGACCAGAAGCACAGTATCGTTCCGAATGCAGAAGCACCAACTCTTTTCTCGCTGTTGTCTTCGTCGTCAATAGGAAACGCTCGTATTCGCCAATGTTTGGAGAAGACTCTGCCAAACCCACAAGAAGAATGCAATCCGCTTGGTTGATACATGTCTGCGTCCAAGGTGACTTGACTGGCGTGTCAGCAACATAGATCACCATGCCATACTTTACTTCCAAGTCAGCAAGGTATTGTGAGAGCTTGAGTTTACCCATTCGACTGAAAGCATGTCTTCCAAGATGGTTCAGAATAGCAGCTTGATTGAGCGACACGACGCCTTGAGGTATGCCAATCTGTGCGAGTGCATTCACAAGCCGGCTTCCAAAATCCACCACCGGGACTCCAGCTGAGACTGGAAGAATAGTAACAGTGCGAAGATTTATCGTCGAAGACACATTAGCCCGCGTGGCCTTGGAACTACGCTCTTTACTCTGTTCGTGAAGTGGATCATCGACCAAAGCTCGCATCCGAGACGCGATAATCTTCGAGATTTTGATAGTAATTCCAGGATACTCCAAAGCAAGGCTGTTGAAAAGTGTCTTTGGAAACTTGGCAAGTTCGGTATCCCGAATGGCGTGCAACGACCCAGGACGCGATGATTCGGTAAGTACTTCGAGCTCGCCCACGCTGTCGCCCTGACCGTATTCGCCAATAACCTTGACATCGTTATTTTCAGCGTCACGGATTGCTCTTAATCGTCCGTTCAAGACGATATAGATTGCATCACTCGCATCGCCCTGGTTGTAGATGACTTGCCCAGCGTTCACCTGAACCCATTCAAGTGCAAAGTCGATGTGCTGAACCAGACGTGGAAGGAGTGTCGTTAGGCGCTTAGCCATGGTAAGCAACACCACTGGATAGCGCTCCACTATCCTTTCAATGGCTGCACGAGGCAGGAAGCCTACGTAGACGTCGGTTTTGGCAGTAACATCAACAAAAGACCGGTTAGATGATATTGCTCCAAGATATCCGGCTAGGCCACCAGGTTTTGTCATGAAGAGACTCCGCCGTGTGCGCTTCTTCTTTGTGCCTTCCCCACCCGAACGTGAAGGAGTATTCGAGCTAATTGGTCGGAGTGGAGGGCCAAACAGGTCTTCCTCAGTGTATCCAGGAACATTCGAAAAATTTCCGAACGTACTAGTTTCAGATTTCTCTTCTTGCATAAGTACGCTCACGTCGAGGAACCCGTCAATCACATAGTACAAGCCGGGGTTTCGTTCGCCTTGCTCTACAAGAACAGAATCTTTGGGGAAGAAGACAATCTCTACGTCATTTACAATCTCTTCCACAATGTTGTGCGATCCTACACCGCTCGCGTTCGACATGCCTGACGCAGATGCGACAGATTCGGTATCGCCATCTCGTGAAGCTGCGTAAGGATCAATGAAGCCAAATGCATTAGTGAAGACGGCCTTCTGCCGGCTAGCGTCGAATGAAACGAGTTGGGGTGACTGCTCTACTGAGGCAGTCGGTCTGGGCATTGGGTTTTCCGGATCGGTAAGTCCTATAGCCTTGAACATGCAACCAAGTATGGACTCTCTGAAAACGGTGGCCTCGTCAATAGATTCTTGGCGATGAAGTGTCTTGGGACGAAGTGAGGGAGAAGCAAAGGGATTGAAAGAGCCGGCATCGAGTGGTGTCCGAGCATCGCGGCGTTCTTGTTGAAATGGCTGAGAGAAGCTGTTGCGACCACTGCGGCCTGCCCCTCGGGTCGCTTGTGAGTTGGTCAACAGATCGCCCGCGCTGACACGATCATTGCGCGGTCCTTGATCTGGTGAAGTGATTGTAGGCATCGTTTCAGAGCCAGCGTTGAGTGTTGCGCCCCGTGCAGCGGCAAGGCGAGCTTGCGCAGCTGTGCCTCGTCTTAATGATACACTGGATCTGTTTCGACGACCAGCGCCCGGGTTGTGCAGTGCGATGCCCTTCATGCCTTCATCCGGACCAATGCGCTCCGTCTCTTTAGCAAACTTTTCCTTGAGTCGCTCGAGCGGAGCGTCTCGCAGGAAGCCCGGAAGATTGTATGTGGTGTACTTGTTCATAAGCTTCTCTGTACGAAGCACTTCGTTTGTCAAACTCAGATATTCATGACTGGTGGCAAGTGTAACTCTTTGTAGACGTGTAAGAATAACTTGTACAATATGCGCCGTTGCTTTGGGGTAGATGCGCGTCAATCGACGAAATGCAGTAGCGGGTATGATGGCAATGGTCGTGTCTACAGCAGCGCGTGCGACAATGTCTGGGTGTGCCGATTTCAGCTTTGCAGGCTGCGAGGGTGATTTTCGAGTTTTGGTGTGTTTGAGGCGTTCACCACCGAATCCGTCCATGTCTAATGATAGAGGTGGTACGCTTTCGAGCCGGCCACCTGCTGTTGGACTATTCAGAGTTGATGTTCTTCGGTGTCGCAATTTGGACTCTGGAACTTCGCGAGGTGTTTGTGGTCTTGAATTGTCCATACCAAAGCTGCCGGTTCGAGACAAGGGCGGTACGGCTTGACCACGAGGGGATGTTGGTACACTTAAATCTGCAAGATCATCTTGGTCATGACGCAGCTTGACGTCTTCTGTAAATAGGGACAGTATGGAGAACATAGAGGACATGGGCGCTCCATTTTTCACTTCGGTGAGAAGCTGATAGCCTTGTCGGTGGCCTTGCTGTGCAGAGCCGTCTGGTGATTCACCGCCCATTTCGTCTTCATCCGAATCAGATTCTGCACGATTTGACTTGACAAAGATTTGGACCAGGCCGTCTACCACGAGACAAAAGCCTTTCTCTTCCTCCAATAGAATGGTCTCTCCAGCCACCAATCGGCGAGTCTGCATGGTGCGCGTGAGCTCGTGAAAGACTGGGCGCTCCAAATAACCGAAGACCTTGATGGCACTCAGGAATTCATCAAGATAGTTAGACAAGCCCCTCTTCGAGTCGCTTTCGGCACTGTCTGGAAAAACTTCGACCTGAGGTTCCTCACGTTGGGGTTCAGGCGGCAGTCTTGCGTACATGGTCATGTACCGGTACCTCACAAAGTAGCTGATGGTAGACACGGCGAAAACCACAACAAGCATCCTGATAATTTATTCAGCAAAGACCATGGACCGGCCCGGGTGACATACAACGTGGTGAAGTTCATGGTGAAAGTCAAGCTCATGGAGAAGAGTGTAAAGAGCCATGCCGGCAAAGTGTAACTGGTCCAGTACAGAACGGAAGGCAACACGCTGAAGATAGAGAGAATGACACGGCCAAGCAGACCAAAGCTGGACGGGGGAGGGGCATCGGCGACCTTGACACGCATGACAGGCGTAGAGAGAACCTTTGCTGCACTGGAGACGGCTGCTTTGGAGGCTTCTGCGAGGGATTGAGAGGCGGCAGTTGCCGAGGCTGCCATGGAGGACATGGTGGGCGACGGGAATGTACTTATGGATGTGTCCTGGATGGGGAGATATCATGAACAGAGGTCTGGGGCGGTGCTAGTCTGATCCCGTGGAGACTGGATCCGCATGATGAACTGTTGCGAGGGCACGTTGGAACATTCGGGAACGCAATTGAGAGATTGGGACAAGAAGGGTGGGCATCATGTGGGGGTGGGTGCCAACTTGGTTGTGAAGTCAGACTACCCGCGCCCGTGCGCCGGCTAGCGCCGCAGTCGCGAAGTCCATCGCGGTAGGCTGGGCTGGAAGCTCTCGCACGCGCCGGAGCTTTGTGTACATGTTGTATACCTCACCAATTGCGCCGCCATGCCGCCCTTCAAGGATGACCAGATCATCGTCAGTCTCACATGCGCTGCTGATCGCTCGCCGCATGCGCTAACGCCCTGCAGATTATTTCGCCCGGCTCCGAGACGACTGTCGCGCAGCTGGGCCTGCCCGAGTCCTTCACCCCGGCGCGCCTCCGCCTGAGGTCGCGCATGTTCCCTGCTGAGAAGGAGGGCGAGTTTGAGCCATATAAGATCCGGAGACGGCAGGATCGCCCAGCAGCAGAGAATGGTGAGGCCAAGGACGAGTCGCAAGAAGATAGCAAGCCCGCTGAGGGTGAAGAGGAGGTCATATGGGACGAGGACCGTGTCTCAGAGGAAGGCGCCATATGGCCCATTCAGCAGGGCAGGATTGTCGACTGGCCATGCTTCTTCGCTCTCATCACCCACGTCTACAACTCACTCAACCCGCCCTTTCACACTCCGATCCTTCTCATTGCCCAGCCAGCATGGACGCCGCGAGAGCACGAGAAACTCACGCAGTTCTTCTTTGAGAAATTCAAGGTACCCGCTTTCGGCTTGATGGACGCAGCACTGGCGACAGCTTGGGCATATGGTGTGCACACGGCGACTGTCATCGATGTCGGCAAAGACAAGGCAGACGTGACTGCTGTCAGTGAGTTCATCCCGCATACACAGGGTAGAGTAATCTCCCTAGCAGGATGCGGAGGCGAAGCCTTTACCGAAGGCCTCCTCGCCAAGCTGAAGCCAAAAGGCTTCAACCGCGACATGTGCGAACAGCTCAAGAGGTCGCCGATATGCGAGCTTCTCCCCCCAGGAGTTCCACTACCAGGATCAAAAGATGCGCCTGTCGCCGATGGCGTGAGCAACCCCGCAGCAGCAGCTTCTACAGGAGCACCGGGATCTGGCGCTGCAGCTGCAGCTGCAATCGGAAACGTGCCACGGGGTCCTGGCGTAGATACTGAGGTCGGAGAAGAAGGAACTGGCGAGGATGAGGGAGTTCTAGACGTCGCAAGCATTGTGGCTGGTGGCAAGATGTCAGAGTACCTTGCCAAGAAGGAGAAGGAGAAACAAGAAAAGGCCAATGCTAAAAAGAAGGGCGCTCCAGCTCCCCAAGCAAACAAGCCTGTAAAGCTACCCAACTCGAAGCTCGAAAAAGCCACATTCCTGTATGAGGATCATGCGCTCCTGGATACCTTGAAGAATATGAACCTGAACAATCAAGAGATGGCTGATGCAAAGGGGGTGTTGGATGAGGGCCCCAGCAGGAAACCAAATGAAAATGAAGAGGAGGGTGAGCCTGCTGCTACCACCGAGGTAAACGGCACTGGCGAAGCCAACAACACAAACAAGAGGACAGGATCAATAAGACGTGAGATAGAAGTTGGCAATGAGCGATTCATGGCAGATGGAAATGGCACACTAGAGAAGATTGCAGATGCCGTATACAGGGTAATCTCGTCTATTGACGAGGTTGGCAAACGAAGCGATCTTTGGGATCAGTTGATTGTCTGCGGTAATGGAGCGAAGCTACGAGGTAGGTTTCACTATCTGCACACCAAATTATTTGAAGCCTACTAACACGAACTCAGGCTTTAGGGAATCTCTCATACAGACCATCCAGGCCAAGTATCTAGTGTCGCCCTCATCTGCTACCATTTTCACATCTGAGATCCCGTCCAATGTCTCAACACCTGCGGGTACTGGAACCAACACGCCACAACCCCAACTTGGCCCACATGGCAACTCTCAAGTCAACCCACTTCTACTAGCAGCTACCACGGCTCAGACGCAACACATGATGCCCCATGGAAGCATGCCTGGCATGTCACACAACTTGCACTCTTCACATGGCCAAACACCCACGTCTGTTAAGTTTGTCAAGCCCCCAGAGTACTTTCCAGAATTCAAAGAGGTTGGTTTTGATGAATCAACCTTCTTGGGCGCCCAGGTCGCGGCCAAAGTCATTTTTGTAGTCGACCAAGGTCAAAGCAAGGGCTACATGACACGCCCAGATTATAACGACCAAGGCCCACAAGCCATTCACGACTACAGCCTATAATCATACCCACGCGCATCCTGTTCTGGATAGCGGCTCTTCCTTGGCAGACAAATATGGGCAGGCTGTGTTCCGCTTTCGCAGAGAAAGCTATCATGGAGTTTTCAGGCGTGCTGTAAATGGGGAATATCCTGGCGTTGTTTGTACCTGACCAGAACAAAAAGAAAGTTATGGGCGTACGTGCAGATGTGGAAGGACTATTGGAAGGCCCATAGGTGATGGCCGCAGCGATAGGCTACCGGCGCATTGCGGAAGTGTTTAGTCCAAGAAACATGTAAACTTCCTTTTTGTGTGGCTCCCATCCATTGTTTCACCCTGCCGTATTGTGGGGTTGTGATTGACCATGTATGAGGAAGCGAGAGCTGAGCACTAAGCCCCTTTCACATTTTACTTTTCCCAAATGTGATGGTGGTGGTGAATTGCTGATCGGAGGACGCCGATGACCCCAGAAGTACCTAGTGACGCCCCGGTTCGGCTCCACGTGGTAAACATTAGCGACCCCCCGCTAAACCGCTTATAACCCGTCATCCCTTGTTAGGAACTGATAAAGGACGCCGGCTGTCCCTCTTCAATTCTGTACACCTCCATTGCTGAGAGTTGAGTGTATATAAAGTGTTCTCTTTGACCCTTTTCTGCACTTGTATCACAACTAGATTTTTCTTTCTCTTTCTCGGCGAACAAACAAAACGATTAGGACACTTGGCCCGCGGATTTACCGGTATCTTGGTCCGAAACTCTGTCGACTTCCGTGGCAAGAGCGGTGTATCTGCCTCAATTCCAAATAGAATTTCTGGATTTACACAAGAGCAGCGAGAGGAACAAGAGTTGTGTAGGGAACATTCAAGAGAAAAATGGCAGCATCAACACCCATACCACGTACAATCTACTTTGGTCCTTTCGTCCATAGCATATCCCTCAGCACGCTAGAAATCGAGCCCCATGGCGCCATCGGCGTGGACTCCAGTGGCATTATCCGCTTCGTAAATCGCGACGTGGAGTCTCTGGCCTCCCTTCTCTCTTCCCTGGACACTGCCTGGACAGACGCCAAGGTCGTCTCGATCAGCGAAACCAGCAACGGATTCTTCTTCCCAGGCTTCATCGACACCCACGTCCACGCGCCCCAGCACCCGAATACCGGTCTGTTCGGCAAGACCACACTCCTGGATTGGTTGCAAAAGTATACCTTTCCCACTGAATCCTCTTTCTCCGACATCAAGCGTGCATACCGCGTGTACAACAACTTCGTCTCAAGAACACTCTCACACGGCACAACCACAGCCGCATACTACGCCACCATCCACGTCCCCGCCACCAACACCCTCGCCGACATATGTCTGGAGCGCGGTCAGCGTGCCCTCATCGGCCGCGTATGCATGAACAGCGACCTAAGCCCAGAATACTACCGCGACACCAGCGTAGACCAAAGCTACCTAGACTCCAAATCCAGCATCGAATACATCCGCTCCATCGACCCCAAAGGCTCCATCGTAAAACCAATCATAACCCCGCGTTTCGCCCCCTCCTGCACTCCTGACTGCCTCAGCGCAATGGGCCGCCTAGCCCAAGAAACAGACGCCCACGTCCAAACCCACATTTCCGAAAACAAGGGTGAAATCGAACTTGTCAAGAGCCTCTTCCCTGATTCAAAGAGCTATGCAGATGTCTACGACACCCATGGTCTCCTCACCGATAAAACAATCTTAGCACATTGCGTCCACCTCACCCCCGAGGAACGCCGCTTGATCCTCGCCCGGAAAAGTAAAATTAGTCATTGTCCTGCGTCGAATACGGCGATTACATCGGGCTGCGCCCCTATCCGCTCGTTGCTGGATGAAGGCCACACGATTGGCCTGGGCACAGACATCTCCGGCGGCTTCTCCCCCTCGATTTTGGAGAATGTGAGGCAGGCGATTTGGGTATCGCGGCACCTCTGCATCCAGACGTCTTCGGATGCCGTCAAGCTATCTACAGAAGAGGCTTTGTACCTTGCTACCCGCGGTGGTGCCGCAGTGGTAGGGCTGCAAGATACGGTTGGCGGGTTTGAAGTTGGGAAGGAGTGGGATGCGCAGATGATTAGTCTGGGTGCTGTGGGCGAGTTTGGGAGCGAAGCGGGCGCGTTTGAGGAGGGACCCGTGGATGTGTTTGGGTGGGAGAGTTGGCAGGATAGGGTGGAGAAGTGGGTGTATAGTGGCGATGATAGGAATACGCTTGCGGTTTGGGTTAGGGGGCGGTTGGTGCACTGTACAGAGAGGTATCCGTACCGGAAAGAGGTTGGGTATGCGCCGTCTAAGGGGTGTACGCCTTGAGTTTAGGTGCGGGATTTTGGTGTGAGAAGATTGGTATGGAATTGTAGGAGGCTAGTTATATAGAGAATATAAATCTCAAGATATTAGTACAGACATATTGTTCAAAGATTTACTCGACTTGTGCACCATCTTCTTCGTTTTCAATTTCAGCATATAAGGGAATAGATAACTATCTTTGTGGGAGGACACAGCCCACTACGCTACGCACCAAGGAGAAGAAGATAGATGAAGATGGGACAATTAACACGAGACTTGTATCTTTTCGTTTAGATTTGGTGTATCTCCGACCAGGTTTCGTATCTTTTAGTTTTGGTTTCGAATTTCTTTGACTAGACCTTTTATCATTCCTACGAGTTTTCGGAATCTTTTTGGCTAGATTTTGTATCCTTTGGGTTAGATTTCGTTTACCTTCGTCTAGGTTTCGTACCTTCTTGACCAAATTCTGTATCTTTTTGAGAAAATCTCGTAAATCTTCGATCGGATGCTAGAGCTTTATGTGCCGAAAATTCTAAATCCCTTCGCTCGTTTTCTGAGAAACTTTTAGGAGCTTGATCAAGGAGATGAGCTACCAGGGCCCCTGGTGAGATATTGTAATCGATAACAATGCTGCCACCATCACTTGCGATTCCGCATAAGGCATACACCTTGTCGAGAATATTTGACGCGTTGAAATATTGGTAGTCATAGAGCAGTTGAGTAAGACCGATCCTTGATTTATGTGAGTGAGATAGGTACCATTTAGAGTATAGGTTGACCGCTGGTGATCCATAGAAATGGGCTATGTCTCTCAAGTACTTCGGAAGTGAAGAATCCACATATCCTGAAACACTGCCTAATGCTTTCCATTCAACACTCTTTGACCCACAGTACACTGAAATGTCTTTGGCAACCACGGTTTCTTGTACGATCCAGATCCTCGTCCAGTAGTCCCGGGAAAAAAGGTGTTTTACAGCGCGCGTTTCTCTCTCATCCCAGATGAAATGCGATTCGTGCATGGAATCGCCAGATCTCCTGTTTGATACCCATTTGTGTGTGCTGGCCACTACGTCCATAGCCATGTCGCTTGTCTTGTCTTGAGTCGCCTCGCCGAGCCAGATCACTACTTGCTCAGCGGTGCTGTAGATACGTCGCATCATTTGAACTTGATGGTTCTTTTCCAGTGTGTTACTTTGGTTGATGCAAATAGCATCAATCCAGTAGACTCCATGTCGCCTTTGGAGATGCATTTGCTCTAAGAAGGTCCACAGATTGCGGGAAACAGAAAATTCGTATCCATTGAGACGTAGTTGATAGGTATCCTTTACCGACCCCCAAGTGTAAGACAATGCTTTGTAAGCTGGATAGCTCTCGTCGAAAGAATAGGATCGAAGACTGCACTCGATCAGAGAGGACTGTGTGCTCGGATGCAATTCAAGGAGTCTGAACTGAGGCGTTGAAGTATCATGGCTAAGTGGTGTCACGGCATAGGGGCCTTCCATGACTGGAAATAATGCAAATAGCTGATATGGCGCGACCGAGGTGGGTGTGCTAAGTCAATAGGCGTTGAGCTGTAGCCTTGCAAGGACTGCGAGTCTGCTCGATATTATGGCGTGCTGTTGCTTCACATGGTACCATGTGTATTTAGAGATGAACCATAGATGAGGTATTTTTTTCGATGAGCGATGAGGAAACAAGTATGAATGAGGTGGTTTATATAACGGCGCACTTCTTGTCAAAGTAGGTAGGTGCATGCAGCAACGAGGCAGTGCGGTAGTACGCATGTGGTGCCTACTCTCTCGACACCACTAAATGATACCTATCATACTGCATGAAGGCTCCGAAACAGTTTGGTGGCGCATCAGGCTGTAGAAGTGGGGGTGAGAACGGTCCACTCAGGTGACTCCACGAGGAATTAGCGGGGCTATGCTCTTGCCTGCGTGAAGGACTATTAGCCACCCAATACTGTGTCAGCCCATGCCTGGCGCATGGCTGAATGGTGCTACTGAGCCAAACGATAGAATCTCCGCATACTCATTCTACCTGTCGGGATTACATACCTCTTGTAGTAATTATCATTTTCAATAATGCTGTGCTTGATGCAGAGTTGTCCGATCGAAATTACATGTGCATTTGCCCGTATGGCGACCGAAACGCAGGAAGAAAAAAAGAACTCAAGGAAGGTAGAGATGACATATTTCAGCGTGAGGTTGTTCGAAAAACTCGCCGTCCATCGCGCCATACATGAAGCAATCGCCAACCATCTGGAAAGCGTCAAGCACATGACCAGCGGGGTGACGAGTATGCTCTTCGCCCCCATCCTCGCTTCCCGAAACAAGAGTTGCCCAATCATCGTTGTTAATAGATACAGGTAAACCCTGTCGGACCATGAACGGAATGTTGCTACCCTTAAAGACATAGATCTTGTCACCCTCAGCAGTTGTCTTTGGTCCGAGACCCATGTAACCAGAGCTAGTGAGAAAGAAGCGCCGAGAAGTCGTTGCGTTTTTGAGAGCGTGGTGAATTGCTGAAATGCCTTCGTCAAGATCGCGCTTGCTGAATGCTGCAGAACGACTGAATGTATCACGGGATATGCAGCGAGACCACATGCTCCACGCCCTGAAAGCCTCATAGTCTTCTGGTATTGCACGCCGATAAGATTCTTGCTTCCAGTAAGTATCTGGATCTGTGCTGGTACGTACAACATCCCCGATGAGTGTACGCCAGAAAGCGTTTTCGTAGGTCCCACCACTAGGGTATGTGTGATTTGATTGCTCGAGCGATTTTGTGAGTAGATTCCAAGATCGTATGACGGCACATGTGTCGCTGATTTGTGTGTGTCGACTGACTTCCCCTACTGTCGTCACACTATCAACATACACTGCCTCAACATCGAGAAGTTGGTTTATCTGATGGAATCGAACGGTTCCTATTCGAGATCCAGACGCTTTGTAGATGCATAGAGAGTTCACTCTTTCAATCTCGACTGGAAGACATGGGAGCGACCAGTCCATGACCCAAGAAGGGATGCCGTCCAATCGCTTCCGGTTGAGGACAGCTTCAAGATCACCCGCGAGAACTGATAATGACCCAGCTCGTTGTATGTTAGTCACAGTTGTGCTCGTAAAAGTCGCAGCAGTATCAGAAGTATAGTCAGGTAACAATGGTGGAAGATCTTGCCAGTTGGTCGTCAGGCCAAGGAGGGCAAAGATCTTGTCCCGCTTCTCAGTCGCTTGCAGTGGCCTGAATCTCCATAGCAGCTGCAATATCGTTCCACTACTTGAGCGAGCGAGGTATTGAAGTCTAGTGTCCTCTATGCGAAGCACAAAATCACTGAACTGATCTAGAATGTCTTGCCCCTGAAGGGTGCCAGCCAAGTCCAGACATAATGTGTGACGCTGTTTAATGTGATTGGTAGCAGCTTTGGCAAACATTGACCAGGGGGCTGACAGCACTCCGTATCGAATGGTAGCTTTGCGAGACAATACAGTCTCTTGAATGACCCACACACGTTGCCACTATTACTATCAGCTTATGCTATGAAGAAGGGAAGGAGATATGGACCCAAGGTCTACTCATCAGCCTTGCAAGACCCGCCCAGACTCTGGAAGATCTTGAACCACGCACATGAGCTCTTGCGAGTACCAAGCCATGCCAGCTGCTAGTAACTCCATGCTTTTGTAATGCGACAGTCTTCTCGTGGTGTAAAGCATTAAGCAAAGGATATGAAGTGCCTTCCGCATAGTCTTGTAACAAGCAAAAGGCTCCAAAGACATCGGAGCCAGTGCTGTCATCGTCAACACGGGGGCGTCCCATCAGCTGTGCATTCACATTAGACGCACTAGAGCGCTTGAAGTCGAGCAAATATGCGTTACGCAGCTCATTGTCATTTGAATCGCCTGTCCATACGGGTTCTAGGGAAATCTCTTTGGACCTGTAGCTTGTCGAAGCACTGGTCGGTCCCTGGACATGATATCTTCTCAAAAGATCGGTACCGACATCCTCGTTAGCAGCAGGCTCGCCCAGCCAAATCATGGTTTCTTTGCTATTACGGTATATTTCACCCATCAAACCAACTTGCTGTGTGCGTTCCGAAGTATCATCTTGATTGATGCAGAGTGCATCAGCCCAGAGCAGTATGGGATGGTCAGGTTGTCGTAGCGTGCGAAGGGCGGTAAAAAGGTTCTCAGAAATGAAGATGAGTTTGTCGTTGCATCTTATTAATCGGTTTGGGACAACCTCTGCATGCCCCCACGTATAGGAAATGGTAATATAACGGTTTTGAGCTTTGGCTATGGAATAAGGCTGAAGCTGCGCATTGATATCGTCCTCCCGGTGCCCAGGCAGCAAGCGTAGGAGACGAATGGTAGGCGGATCAGCAGCCAGTGGGGTGTAGAAATCGTGATCATCATTTTTCTTGTTGAATACTTGGGTAAGTTTCGAGATGATTCGACGAGCCATGGTAATGGGAAAAACGGGGATGTGTTGCTCGGTTGACATGCTGATTTTAGGGGCTAGTCTGCAACACGTGTTGGGGCTGGAACGCGGAGTTGCAGTCACGTCAAGTCTGCAACAGGTAACGCCAGTACCAACCATTCACACATTTGCGATAACATGTCTGGACGTCAGTAGAATCAGCCCGTCACACTGTCGATACCACTCGGAATCCGATAGAGAACAAGGCCACGCATCTAGTGATACATCGGACGATGGCCACATGACGTCAGCTGCGCACGATCCCGAAACGGCACACCTCATTGCCTGCCCTACCTGCGATCAACACGTCTTTGGCTTTTCCATCGTCTGCGGCTTGGGCGCTATGCAGTACAATTTGCCTTTACTCGATAAACTTACATATGCTGCTCAAATAAGCCACTCTTTGCTGCATCGGGAAGCGCCGGAGGGATGTCAGTCTGCACTAAAAGCCCCGGCGGTGGCCAAAGAGCGTGAACGGGTAGCGCCCGCATGACAAGCTATCGGGACACCTAACCCGTGCCTAGCGGTGTGGGAAATGGAAAAGAAAGCGACCAAATAAAGCTCCGTGGGCGTCACTAGTCAGCCGCATGGGTGATCGTCGTGGCTTTGTGCTTTAAAGTCCGTGTGCCTGGCATGTTGAGGCCTTTGCCTCGAATTTTATTTCCCCTTCGATTGCCCAAAACATGCGACCGGATAGATTCCTCCAAGCTACAGTCGGTCTTCTAGCAACAACACACCTAGCGCTGGGCTCCACTAGCAGCGAGCAAGACCAATTCAAGCATGTGACATGGGATGACGACAACTCTGTGATTTCAACACATGCTCTAGACCAAGGCCACTACCAATCCCGCTTGACGCTCGCAAACGGCTATTTTGGTATCAATGTCGCTTCCGCAGGACCATTTTTCGAAGTCGACGAACCAGTCGATGGCGATGTCATAAGCGGATGGCCGCTTTTCAGTCGACGACAGGCTTTCTCTACTATAGCGGGCTTTTGGAACAGCCAGCCACGAACCGTTGGATCCAACTACCCATGGCTTTATCAATACGGTTGGGAAAGCTTTATTGCCGGTATCCCACATTGGAGCGGCCTTATCGTTGAAGCGAATGGCGAGTTCCTGAATGCATCTGTCAACCCCGATCATATCTCGGATTTCGTCTCAAGCCTGGATGTAAAAGCTGGCATTGCGAGTTGGCGGTACAACTGGAAACCGGGTGGCCGGGGTGATGGAACCATCGATGTCAACTATCAGCTTTTTGTTCACAAGCTCTACGTTAACAAGGCAGTAGTCAGACTGCGACTTACTTCGACCCGGGACGATAATGTGACTGTATATGACATTCTAGACGGGGATGGCGCTGTGCGCTCGGATTTTGTCCAGAAGAAGTTTGAGAAAGACACCCCGACTATCTGGTCTGCCGTAAGCCCAGGAAATATCACAAACGTTACCGCATACGTGTATTCGACTTTGGGTGCTAGCGATTGGGTTGACCTCAGTGCACGTAGTGAAGTAGCAGATGGCATCTTTGGTAGTGGCAACGAGTCAACTATCGCGCAGTCTGTACCAGTCGAACTAACCGCCTTCCGACCAACCGAAGTGACCAAATTTATCGGAGTCGCTTCAACCGATGCCTTCCCTGATCCACAAAGTGTGGCTCGGGACGCTTCGATATTGGGCGCAAAAGAAGGTTACTACAAGCTTCTACAGTCTCATATTGAAGAATGGGAATCTATCTTGACGCCAGACGCTGTCGACGACTACCATCTACCGAACGGATCTCTCCCCAATGATCCAGATGTACAGCAACTACACATCCTGGCCCGTACAAACCCTTTCTATCTTCTTTCCAACATGGTTGGGCCAAACGCTGTGGCTGCAGCAGCAAATAACACAAAACTCGACATCTACAGCATTCCAGTTTGCGGTTTTGGCTCTGACTGTTATGGAGGTATGATATTTTGGGATGCAACAGTTTGGATGGCTCCAGGAATCCAAGTGTCGCATCCTCAACATGCGCAAAACGTTATCAAATATCATGTAGAGCATTTCGATGAGGCGCAGCGAAACGTCCAAACAGCCTTCACCTCGAGCAAGAACCAGACAGGCCGCTTCACTCCTGGGGGTGCTGTGTATCCTTGGACTAGTGCGAGATTCGGAAACTGTACAGGCACTGGGGCCTGCTTCGACTACGAATATCATCTCAACGGTGACATGAGCCTGGCCTTCAACAATCATCTCATCATCACTGGTGATGCCGAGTACTTTAATGATACCTTGCTACCGATATCGAACTCGATTGCACACTTTTTTGGCCAAGTCCTGGACTTCAATGAAACTTCTGGAAACTGGGAGCTATGGAATGCGACTGATCCGGACGAGTATGCCAACCAAGTCAACAATGTGGGATTTACTACTGCCTTGATCCAGAAACATTTCCTCGAAACAAATGAATTCAACTCTTGGTTCGCGCGTAGTCAAAATGATAGCTGGAACGAGAAAGCCGCAAAAATGCGACTCCCAGTTAACGACAACACTGGAATTATCGTTGAATATACTGGCATGAACGGGTCGGTAGCAGTCAAGCAAGCGGATGTGGTGCTCATAGATGATCTGTTACACTACCCGAATCCCTACAGCTTGACAAATCTGGATTTTTACGCAGCAAAACAATCCCTCGACGGCCCCGCAATGACATATTCCTCCTTCGCTGTCGTAGCCAATGAAGTCTCTCCATCCGGATGTTCGAGCTTTACCTACCACGTCTACTCATCTTCGCCCTACCTTCGCGCACCATGGTATCAGTATTCTGAGCAGCTGATTGACAATGTGGAAGAGAATGGAGGAACACATCCAGCATTCCCTTTCCTGACCGGTATGGGTGGAACGAACCGAGTCGCAATCTTTGGCTACCTCGGCTTGGGATTGTACTACGACAGGTTGGACATCGATCCCTCTCTGCCACCGCAAATCCCATACCTAAATTACCGCACCTTCTACTGGATGGGTCACGGCATCAACGCCACTTCAAACTCAACACATACAACATTAGAGCGCTTGCCACGAGATAAATACACACTCCCCTCAGTAAATGCAACGTACTTCGACAAGCCCATCCCCGTTACAGTCGGCACCCGCAGCGGCCGCAACATTACATGGCACGAGCTCGGCGAAGGACCACTTGTAGTACGCAACCGACCCATGGGCGAGATCCTCACCGTAGGCGGAAACATCCTCCAATGTAAATCTCTCCTCCAACCCCCTCAACGCAATAAACCGGGCCAATTCCCCATCGCCGCAATCGACGGCGCCGCAAGTACGAAATGGCAACCTGAGTACGCAAATACAACCAGTTACCTCACCGTCGACCTCGGAGACTTGGCTTTCTTCCCTATCAACGAAATCGTAATGGACTGGGCGAACCAGCCACCCACCCATTTCGAAATCTACTTTTCAAACTCCTCGCTTCCGCCGTTTTCGGCGCAGCTGGCCGAGGATGTGCGAAGAGTGATAGCTGGCAGTGTGGATATCAGTGCGCCGTGGGATCCTGTGACTGCGTACGAAATTAAGCCGTATGTTGGTAATCAGACGAATTTTACGCTAGCGGAGAGTGTGTGGAGTGGGAGGTATGCGCATTTGGGGGTGAGAGGAAATCAGTTTAAGGAGGATGCGACGGATGGGCCAACGGTTGCGGAGTGGAGTTTGGTTCGTGAGAAGTTTTGAGATGGGCTAGTACATAGATATTTTCGGGTAGATCTGCGTAGAACGTTTAAGATCGTTTTTTATGATAGGGTGAAGAGATGGTTTGGCGTTGGGTTTAAAAAATATGAGGGAGTTATCTTTGTTAGTAGTTGGGTTTCGCGATGTAAGTTTCCTTGATACGTTCGCTTTTTTAGGATAGCAAAACAAATCGCTGTATCGTGGGCTACACGGCATCTCCTAACTAACGATGTGCATGAAGTGAATGGACGCGACACAACAGGGCATGACTACGAAGCATGAACGGTCGTCGTGTTAGATTTCCTATTTACTTCATTTCGTAATGACAAAGCTAGTGCAAAACCCAGTCCCAATAGTCTCTATCTCACCAGAAACCTCAATCTCGTTCCAAAAACCACTAATCATATCGTTCTTAATCTCCTGCTTGAGATTCTTCAAATTACCACAGTTCCCGTGTTTCCCCCACCCCCAAGATATCAATTTACCATCTCTTGTTACCGCAACCACATGATCCGAGCCCACAGCAATCTTATCCAGAAGTGGTAAATTTGGTGGTAGCAATTTCCACATATTCTCTTTCCCCCATGCGGTGAGCGTCCCATCATTGAATAAGACAAAGATGGCATGCCATGTAGCGCCGATATCTTTCCAGTGCTTGATGTGTTCTGGCATATTTGAAATGATATTGAATTTGTCTTTGCCGAGTAGAACGTGTTTTCCAGAAGATGGCTCCCCAACAAGGTAGGTGAAGTCCTTGCCGCAGACGACTTTGGTTGGCTTGAACGGTATGTCATTAATTTTGGTCGGAGTTGTAACTTTGCCAGTAAGACTATCGCCAAGTTGACCTAGACGAGCTTTCCCCCAGCCGTAAACCGAGCCATCGTCGAGAATGACTACATAGTGCCAAACTCCTGCAGCAAAGTCGACAATTGCACCAGGAAGCGGTGTGGTGATGCGAGTTGACGTTTTGGGACCGACTTGCTCTTCACGACCAAGTTCGCCCCATTGGCCGGTACCCTCCGTGTGGATGTAGCTCTCCCCAGAACTGCTTCTCGTGATGTATGCAGAAGATTCGCAAGTAGCCGCAATTAAAGATGCATTTTCATACCCTTTTATGAAGACTGGGATTCGAGGTTCGTTTCCCAAAGTGCCTAATTGACCCTTGTGATTGTCGCCAACTCCATAAACGACTCCATCCTTGCACAGGAATAGAGTATGATTGTCACCTCCTCGAACTGCAGAAATATCTGCGAGAGGCAGTGTACAAGAAACTTTGGTCGGCACTTCAATAATTTCCGCAGCAGGTAGCCCGAGTTGCCCCTCCCCATTGCTGCCAAACGCATACATCTGGTAAAGCATATTGTAAGACTGCGAGGTAGGATGTAAGATCAGCTAGTGTGATTATCAATCGAAGATGAAAATGACCAGATTCATTGCTGCAACGGCATAAGCCCCATCAGATACTGTTTCCAGAACCTCTCAAGTCACGCACCGTGGTAAGGAAAGTCTTGAGTGGAATGCGCACAAGGCTTCAATGGCACGCTAGCCACTGAGAACGCTAGTCGCTTACAGGGATCGGGGCGCGCACGGACGCCCACTGAATATTCGCTGCCGGCGTAGACGAACTTCAAACTCCACGACGACCGCAAAACCGACGACGCCCACCCAATACTAACCGCACGCACATCCCACAGTCGCCCAACATGGCCTCCCAGAGTGTGCAATGCTTCGGCAAGAAGAAGACTGCGACTGGTACGACGATGCTCCTCCACACCACGGAGCGTGTTTTCCTTGAAAGAAGTCGCACAATGGCTAACATGATCACGAACAGCTGTCGCCCACTGCAAGGTACATACGCACTGCCTACCGATCGAATGCGCAAAAATTACGAACAATATACTTACGATGAAAATATAGGCCGGAAAGGGTCTCGTCAAGGTTAACGGAAAGCCTCTTTCCCTCATCCAGCCCGAGGTTCTGCGATTCAAGGTCTACGAGCCCATCCTGATCCTGGGCGTTGACAAGTTCGGTACGCACACACCTATAACGACTGCTGCAAAGAAGCAACCAGACGCGAAACATATGCGAGGAACAAAATGGAAGCTAACTGTTGCTGGTAGCCGATGTCGACATCCGCGTCCGCGTCTCTGGTGGTGGTCACACCTCGCAAGTCTACGCCATCCGCCAAGCCATTGCCAAATCCATCATCGCCTACTACCAGAAGTACGTCGACGAGCACTCCAAGAACCAGCTCAAGCAGGCCCTCATCCAGTACGACCGCACACTGCTCGTTGCCGACAACAGGCGGTGCGAGCCCAAGAAGTTCGGTGGTCCAGGTGCCCGCGCCAGGTACCAGAAGTCTTACCGTTAAGCGGTTTTTTTCTTCTGGCTTACTGGCGCGAGGAGGAGGAGAAAGAGAGGGCAAGGGGTGTATGGGAGCGAGCATGGAGCGGTGTTCATCCTGGGCTTTTTCATGGGGTCTTCTACTGTCTGCTATCTACTCCTCAAGGACGAGGTTACGTGACATGGCGCGCAACGGCTGCCTGATACGATCCCGCGGCTTGTGACGATAAAAATGAATACATTGGTTGCAAGAACACGGAAAGCAAAGAAAAGCCCATGGAGTGAGGAAGTAACACGACACATACACATACACATATATGCCGTGAAGCAGTAGGGACAAGTGAAATGCCAACACCCAAATCAATCGATCAGGAATCTGGTAAATCTACAGTGAACTAAAATGTATGCGACATACGGGTGTAATGTTTCCATCTCCAACACCGACGCTTTCCATGCAAGAAACCCTAACACACTACCAATGTGACATTCCTTTTTCTAGTCCTATTTTCGCCCCTGCTTCAGAATGACTGTAGACTATTATTCGTATACCCGTAGATGGGGAGAGGCGAAGGTTTCTAGCCGTCGCTACCACTGCTCCTAAACGCAGCACATAATGCAGCGTATTGGTGGGTAAGGTCGAGGACGTGCTGGGGTAGTGAGGTTCCCTGGACAATGCTGCGGATCTTGACGGCACCTTCCTCCTCGATAAGTTTGCGGATGGTGTAGAGGAGAGCCGGCGAGAACTGTCGAGCGTGTTAGTAATTAGAATATTGAGTGCTCAGAGGAAAGAAACGTGCCTCAGAGTACCAGCGGTACTGCCAGGTGATGAGGCGAATCAGTGCAGCCGTGACATCCCTGACTTGCTTTCTCTCCTCGCCCAGTTTGAGTACGCCCTTCATTGCCTTGGGGGAGAACTTGATTTGCAGACAGTTCTCATATGCTTCTACAGCCTCCTCAGTGTGATGCAATCTCTCCGCCAACTCACCCAGGATCTCCCACTCTTCGCTACTCTTCTTGTACAGCAACTGCTGCTGGCGGTACTGCGCCATTTCTGTGCGCCATATTGTGTATACGCGCAAGTCTTCGTATAGTACCATGAAGAGGTTGTCAAGCCAGCGTTCACACAAACGCTTATTCTGGAAATGCGTATAGTTTGGTTGGGAAGGGTTGCCGTTCTGATTGTCATGAAGATGAGGGTCTTCACTGCCAGCCTTTACAACTTCAGAGGCAACTGTATGGCCGGGCTTTTCCAGTTCAGTTTCTGTACCAGCAGCCGAGCCTTCGCCATTCTGGGCATTGCTTGCATCTGTGGATGGACGTTCCTGGACATCGCCATGCTCGCTACCGTTGGCTTGTTGGGCCTGCGAATTAGGAGACGGAGCCCGGAGAGCTGTTGTGCTTGCACTGCGAGAGTGCGGTTGCTGTACAGTCTTCTCGTGACGGTATTCCTCTTCCATTACAAAAACTTGACTTCTTATCTTTAGGAGTTGATCCCAGCCAATCTTCTTTGTGATTTCTGTGAGCAGGATGTATGCTTTCAGGAAGGTACCCTTGAATCCGGCTGCGTGTAGTTTTCGCAGGGTTGGATGTACGAGCTCCATGTCGTCGACATTGGAATCTTCTATCTCGTCGCACATCGCTTCGGGCATGATGGGCAGAAAGACCCTCTGAGGCTCTGGCATCCGCGGAGCATCCTTGTCCTGATACGTGAACATTGGACATGAGTTGAGTGTCAGCAGCGCAAGATCCCACTGCTCGAGGCTGACATATATCTCCGCCAAGCGCGCCCATGTACCAAACTCACTAGGCGCGGAGACGACACTCCTCTTTGCGATTTCCAGTGCGAGATCACCACGGCCCTTCTTGTTGCAGAACTCTGCTTGGCAGTCCAGTAATGAGTAGTCCATAGGCAACTCTTGGATAGCACCGTGCAACAATTGTACAGCTTTGACCTCCTCATCTGCTTCAATGTAGACGCGGGCGAGGAGCGATGAGATCTCTGGATCGCGAGTGCGCAGTTTTTCAAAGAGATTGATGCCCGAGGTGTATCTGCCGGTCGTGTGAATGTAGTTGAGCAGACCTGTCGTCAAATGGTTTGAGACGAGATTGGGGACTTGAATCTCAGGGTCGGATCCGAGTTGCCAGCCTTGATGGTGTTAGCCAAATTTCTTTCATATCCAGTATGCGGCCCACCATTGAAGAACAGACGCTCTGCAGCATCCAGAAACCTGTGCTCGCTCTCTGTGCTTGTGATTGGGTTGAATCTCCGTACACCAACAATCTTCTTGATAGTATCGCCTGAACCATCATCGGCGTACGAGTATGCGCGCAAGACGCTGCAGAGATAGGTTTCTAGCCAGAGTTCATCGGTGGCTACTCGTTTGTCGCCGCGCTCGTCAATGCAGTAGCTTTCGACTGTTCCTGGGATATAGACTTGAACGCGCATATCGAGCCGCGAAAAGGCATTGTAGCAGCTGCCTTGGTCAGCCAATGACTGCGCCAGGACTTGGAGCCAGCCTACCAATACAAGCCCGAGACCACTTTGTTTTGCTTGTCATGCGCAGAATATGTAAGCGTGTTGATGTAAGCCGCTAGGCTAGCGGACGAAGAAGCGTCTATGCCGGTGACATGATGGTAGACACCAATCTAATCACATGTCAAAGGCCATGGCTCGTAAGTATGCACGATCGAAGGTGCTACGGACCTGTTTTGTCGCAGACTTAATGGGCTGTTTTATAAGGTGGACCAGGTCTGGCGGGCCCAATTCTCGGAGCGTCTGTAGAGATTCCGAGCGCGCTTCGATGGCTGAGTGTAGCTCGTCTTCGTAGATTCTGGGGGATCGTCAGACAGGCCACATAGACAGAGGTTCTCTGCGACAGAAAATTCGTATGCGAATGAGAGTGGCGCATGTAGAAGCAGAAGCAGAGGCAGAGGCAGCAATGTGTCGGGACAACTAGTAGTCGAAGTGGCATGGGCGGCATACTCAGGAACAGCTGGCGATGTCACCATGGCTCAATTGGCGCCGCACAAAGCGGTGTGGCAGGGGAGCGGTGATGGGAGGAGAACGGCGGGGTGGATGCCAGGCGAGGGGCTTCGTTCGTATGCGCTTGGGGCTCCCGGGCGTTGCGTGTCAAGAATTCCGTGTCCTTGGTCGGCATCAAGGCAGGCACGGAAGCTGCATCGCGGAGGTGCCCCGTTGCCAAGACTCCTCATCCCTGCCACCCATCGTTCACAGTCGCGTCGCGTCACGTCACCCAGACGCTGCGAGACTGCACAAAGTCGAATTCGGACTCTGTCATACTGCCAATAAATTGTATACCCAGCAGCAGTGCTCTTCATGGTTGCCTACTACCTTTTGTCCCCATTGCAGATGCTGTACAGAGTTCCTGTGTCGCCCTGAGGCTCTCCCCGTCATTGTCTAATCAACCACAGCACACATCATGGTAAGTCAAATACCTGCGTATTCAGGCCCCTGCAGCCGCGGCGCCCACTATTTTCCTTCATCCTCTCTGACACGGCGCAGTCGAAAGCCTCAGTGTGGCATCCCTACAATGTCGAAATCCCCGAGGAAACCGCCGAAGAGGAAGTCGACGACACCCAGGAAATCCAGATCGAAGAAGCCTTGAAACTCTATCAGACTGCCTTGAAACTCCATTCTGAAGGCCCTGCATCTTTTGAAAAGACAGCTGCAGCATACAAGGCTCTATTCGACTCCGATATTTTCAAGTACGCCGAATCGCTCTCGGAATTCCAACGGCATGAAGTCTTTGGCGAAGACCTGGTCTTCGACACCATCTTGGAGGATGACTATGATGCAGGTCCCGTCCAGTCTACTGGCGCCGCCGATAGCGCCCCGAATACTCTCCAGCAGATCCTCCATTTATCGTATAAGAACCATGGCCAATTCTTGCTGGAGTCTATGCAGCATTGGATTACAACGAACGGCCCAGCACCTCAGGTGGAAGCTTGGAGCGAAATCCGCGGCGCTCTCAACTACTTTGCCGAAGCGCTGGACAAGGAGGATACCGATCTTGACCTGTGGCTCCGAGCTGCTTCAGTCGCCGCCATGCTGGGTAGTAAGCGCCTCACGCGCTATTGTCTGGAAGCAGTGCTTGATGGAAATGATGAACAGTGGGAGAGTCTATTACGACTGCCAGGATTGGAAGAAGGATTCGCTGGTCAACAGCTGCGTGAACTTGTTGAGCGACTAGAAGATAACGTTTCTCTGCGACAGGCACCCTTGTCACTGATGAAGCGGAAGAAACTATCAGAGATGTTGAGGAAGAGGCTGAATCCATTTCCATTTGCACCTCTTCCTGCTGACGTTGCCCTTGCTGAAAACCTTCACAATATCAAGGCTGCGCCAGAGACTGTGACACTGAGCCCGACAAAGTGGGATTGGGCAGGCATAGGCGAGATCATCCTCCGGCAGTTTCAGGCAGAGCAACAGGGAGTGGCATCCAGTGTTCCTTCAGGGTCAAACATAGTGTTCAGTATTCCCCCTGATAGCGGTACCCCAGATCGAATCGAGCCTGTGCCCGAATCGGAACCTACCGAGCTTGCACGGAATACCATATCGGCCGCACCAGAGTCTACATCACCATCGAAGATTGAAGGGCCTACTGCTGCAGCTGCAGCCGAAAAGGATGGCGATGATACCATTATGGAAGAACAAAGTACCGAGGCTGATGTCAAGAGTGAGGAGGCCACCTCAACTGTACCACTAGAGGTCGCACCAGCTCCGTCCCGCAAGCGGTCTACGGACTCTGCTGGACTACCAGAAACTGCCGAAGGAGGCCGATCACGCAGCAAGCGAATTCGCGGACGAGACACAATCACCGAACCAGCTCCTGGAAGTGCTGCACAAGAAACCAACAAGCAGCTTGATGCTCAGTTGGAGCCCTACACGCATGCGGATCAATGTCTGTACGAGATCGTCAAGGACATATATTCACGCCTTGGTGTCGAGGGCATCAAGGACCCTGCTGAATTGCGTAGTCTCGTCACCGCGCTTCCGGAAGCGTCTGGTCCTAGCATTACAGATCCTATTGACAAGGCAGCTTGCGATGTTTACACTGCGCTTCGAAGTGGACACATGAAGACTGCACAGATAATCCTGAGTTCTGATTCTTTCGATCTGCTAGGAGTAACTAGGGAACACGGGTTGAACGCATTCTTGGGTTTCTCTAAATCGAGTTCAAGTCAAGCCTGCACCAGGCCAGTCTTGGGTAGCGAGGGGTTGAACTCATTTGCGCGAAATGTAAACAACAATTGGCTCACAACCCAAGAGATTGCATTCGCTTGGATTGAGAGCTTGTTTTCTCCCGGGTTCTGTCTACCTTCCAGATCCCGTGCCACAGATCAATCAAGCTATCTACACTTCAGGTGGGCAGATGATCTCAAGAGAAACATCGTCCAAATCATTGTTCACATTGATGAGTTCATCTACGAACGCATGCTCGAACGCATCGAACAGCTCAACCGCAAGATGCTGGATGCCAGTCACCAATCTCGAAAGTACCAACTGTCCAACTTTGATGCCGCACAGATTGAAATAGTGGAGGCTTTGTTTGAGCTGCATTTGGACATCTATTCTCTTATCAAGCACCCGCACAGCACGATAGACATCAATACGCGAATTCTCCAGAGCGACCGGCTGCAGCGATGGTCCCACCTCGCACGAGATGTTATCCAATTACGATCTGACTGTCTACCAGGCCAGGATTTGGACGACCTGGCTCTTCGTCATATTTGGGCTACAGTGTCGCAAATGAGCGTTAGCGATGAGGTGGCACCAGAGCATGTCTTGTCTGCTATGGCCCAGCTGAAGACCATGTTTGAGCATCTGGGCGACCGTACGATTCAATTGCAGAACAACGCTGTGATGCCCGAGCTATCAACCGCTGCAATTGATCGAGAGCTCGTCCGCATCAGCATGAAGGACTTCTTCCTTAAGGTTTTCGACCAGGATGAGCAGGATCCAGTGACAGTGATAGAAAGCCTGGAGCCAATCTTGGAATTTGAAAACACAAGGGAATCAAACATGTCGGTTGAGTCAGCTGGCTCTGATGAAGACGCACCTGACGCACATAGCTCGCCCACTGGAAGTACCGAAGGCTCATCCACAGATAAACAGCTTGGCCATGCGTCCCCAATTCTGGAAATGCGCAAGTTTCTCGATTCTGCTAACGTAAATGTACGACTGTCCCTCTGGAACAGGTTACGTGTAGCCTATGAAGCCATCGATTACCCTTCCAAAGTTATATCATGCTTCTTACGAAGTATCGAAGCGCTTGTGGATGATCTCGGATCATCGGCTTTTCAGGAGTTGCCAACGCTTGATCGTCAACACAAGTTGTCGACCCGATACCGAGTCATTGATGACATGGTTGTCAAAATCCTTCAGATAATACGCGACGATGGGACGCCGTTCGACTGTATTCACTACGAGCATGTGCAATCTTCCATGTCAGCAATTGCTAAACTGTTGCACATTATGTCGGCTGCAGACATGCTCAGAGACTACATTCGCATCAACCATATTCCTACGCCTCGAGTCGAATCCCATCCGAGCCAGGCATTTGTCAATATGATGGCACGACTTGGCGACATCCATCTACGGCTCTGGATATTACAGTACCATTTGCTCAAGGATGGCTTATCCCAAGACCACGAAAGCTTCCCTACTCCTTCAGAGGATCTATTCGAATACATTCGTCATGTGCACCATGCTACTGGTGTGCGTGGTTTTTGCCATCTGTCAAACCGTCAGTTTTTGAGGCTTGCGAAGGACGAGTTGCTTCGGCTTGACGATGTCATCGATGGTCACAGTTATGCAACTGAGCTTTGCCAGGTTCTTCACGATCTTTACGGTCTGAAGCTATTCATTGAACCTTTGGAGTGCCAGGATTTCCAGACTACACCGGATGCCCTCGACAAAAAGACTGCCTTCAGCATCTTGTCGTTCGCCATGTCACAAGTTGCAAAGGTTGACCTGAAAGATTTGCCTAAGACAGAACTCAAAGCAACTATTGAAAAGATACATGCCGCGCTAGGTAGGCCCAAGCAGAACGATGATATCACTTTCAACCGCAAGGTAGTTTCATCGTACTTCAAGTCACCTGTCAACCCTGTCGAGTTGTTCGGATGCTTGAAAGGCATTGGCTCGCTTGCAACCAAGCATGTCCCTGCCGAAGATGCCGTGGCTGCCTCTAAAGGTTGGTTTTACATGATGGGCAACATCGCGCTCAGCAAGTTCAAGTCGCAGAAGCGCATGACCCAGGGACCTACGGAGGACTTAAATTATGCTCAAGCATTCTTTTTGCAGGATCTAGAGCATTCCATTGAGCGTTGGGAGACGTGGTATCGCCTTGCGCAAGCCAATGACACCCAGCTTGAGGAGGCGGTCTCATGGAACGCGGATAAAATGAACAGCAACAGCGTTGATGTTGTCAACTTCCAACGGGCTGCAATCAACTGCTACATTATGGCTGTGGCCTGTGCTGTGCGCGACCCCAATGTAGGACCAAATACTCAGGCCAAAATTGCACAGATGTACACAGAGTTTGGCAACCGCATATATGCATCTTCCAGGGAGCCATTTAGAATGGAGGCGTTCCAGATTCGAGAGACTGAGAAGCGATTCTGCAATCTCCAGACGAATGCAACTCTATACAAGGAGGTCGCATTTGCTCCATTGCAGACTTACACGGCCTGGAAATTTGCAAGCACGCTTTACAAACGAGCAATTAAAGGCAACCCGAACAAATGGTGGAATCACTACATGCTTGGAAAGTGCGGATGGAAGATGTGGTCCACCAACGACAGCGCCATGCGGTATGCCATGTCCATTGGCGCGGCCGCTGCTCCACAACATGGCCCAAGTTGGGAGTCTGTCATTGAGGCCTTCACTAGTGCGATCGAGACACTACCCGGAAAGAAAGGGCGTAGCGGTGAGCCAGTTCTTGAGCCTCACTACAAACTAGTATCCGTCACCCATAAACTTTTCCAGCGTGGTGCCATCGACTATGAAAAGGGAGTGGATATTCTCTCAAATACATCATATGCCCAGAACATCAAGGCTCCAGAAAGCGAAAATGACTGGCAGAGATACATTCTTGCTATCTTGAAGTCCTTGCGTGCAGCAGACAAGTCAAGCTGGCACCATCGTGTCATATCACGAGTTGCGCACACAATCTACGATAACGAGAAGAACCAGTCTGTGGCTCAGGATGCTAAGCTTGAACTTATGCAGCAGATGTTTACTAAAACCATGGCTGTTCAGGTCTGGAAACCCGAGAACGAGCGACCTGGCAGGCACTTTGTATACACCACTCGCTACACCAAGTTTTTCATCGAACTTCTGGACTTGACTGAGGACAAGACCAACTTCGAAGCGCTCGCGAAGCGTGTAAGGCGGAAACAGACTGACTTTTTCGAACATCAGAAGCTGTGGCAAGATCTATGCACACGTTACCTCAAGTTGCTGCGAAGAATCGGCAATATACCTGAAGGCCAGGAAGATTCGGCTTTTAAATCCGTCAATCACGATGAATTCAACACGCTTGCTCTTCGTTTGGAGGCGTGGTGTCAAAACTCGGCTACGCAACACCCTGTACTGGATGTTCTCCGCGACGCAATCGAACTCAAACGCCTCAACAACGGCATGATGAAGCCTCTTCTTATTGACGATCTCATTGGAGATACTTATGCGATGTTGTATACATCGATTGGTCCCACTTTGTCGCCCCTCCCATCGGAGCAAGAACAACAGCAGCAACAACAACAACAGCAGCAGCAGCAACAGCAACAGCAACAACAAGCACAGCAACAAGCTATGCTTGCTCAGCCTCGGTCAGCACCTTTTGGGGGTTCCGTAACATCCACAGGCGCTGTACCCATCTCATCGTTGATGCAAGTTCAGATTGATGGCTCAACAGAAGGAAGCACCGGGTCACCTTTCAGCATGTATCATTCCGGCCAAATGCCCACTCAGATGCCTCAAATGGTGGCACAACCTGAACAAACAGCAAAGCCCAGAGTCAAGGCAGTCGGTCGTAGGGAAATCGCAAGAAGGGCTGAAGCATGCGTCCAGAAGACTGCTGCTGCCTCCGCTCAATCTACCTCGATTCCAATTCGATCGCCCCCGCCTGCCAACGAGGCTCTTTCTGCCGCCACCGATCAAGCAGCAGCATCACCAGACAAGACCGCGGAACCCACTGCTGAACCGAACACATCTACCGAAAACCTTCAGCCCTCCTTCGACCAAAGCGAAACCGCTACCGCCGCTCCGAGCGTAAACAACGACGAACCTGTCCCTAGCGCCCCCGCCTCCGTCCACGACGACGCTGATGACGAAAGCGAGCTTAGCGAACTCGACGAAGACGAAGTCGAGGAAATCCATCAAGAAGTTCAGAACGATACTTTACGTCGTTCCGCCTCCATTGCTGCCCTAAATAAGCCTCTTTTCCCCCACTTGGCTGCTGCAGCAGCAAAGATGGCTCCTGTGGATAAGCGCATCGAGTCTGAACGCGGCGATGATGATCCGGATGATGATGAGACGATGGAGAGTGACACTATTCATGTTACTGCTCCGAGGCCAGCGAGGGCGAGGGACGAGGATCGTATGGATGTGGATTAGAGGGTAGAGAGAGTGTGTTTTTTTGGTAGTCTGGATTATGCCCATGGGGGTTTGCGGGCTTCTCTCTCTTTTTGAAGATGGTTGTTTTCTTATTACTAGTGTATCACTGTACTATTGCCCATCGGATAGTAGTGCACGTCCGTACCTGTTATTCTTTCTTTCGGACTGTGGGCGTACGAAGGGGGACGCATTAGTATCACTTGGATTTCTTTTTCTGTTTTCTACCCTGTGTTCTAGATACCCGGTTTTATAGGGCTCGTATGCATATGCAATACGTAAACGGATTTTTTGAAGATTTCGCTGTGCTGATGTGACCTTGTGTGGAGTTGGCCTGGTTTATTAGTGAAACTGATCATTTCCCGTGAACGAGAATTAGATAATAATTACTTGATTCAAGACGGCTAAATGTCTTTAAAAGAACTATTCTAGGAAAAGATGATGTGGTTTTACGGAGAGTGTCATATCTTTTGATAGTTGTCTCAATTGAATATGAATTTGGATAACGATCTACTCTTGGTTCAAAAACTAACAAAATGAAAAACACTATGAAGGGAAGACTAGCAAAAGGACGGATTAGCTTACTAAAAGAATAATTACATATCACAGTCGGTCAAATAGTAGGTATTCCTCTAGTTGGCTTAAATTGAAAAGTAAGTAATGATATTTGCGTACCTACCCCGCCATGCGCCAACCATGAGCAAAAGTAAGAAGCTGTACTGTCTCCATACCTAAAAAAAGTGCAAAAAAGATGTGTCGCAAACTACTTGGCGGTACTGGGAACTGTAGACACGTTAGAAATGTCTCAGGACCACCAATTTGTGAGGTTGAACGTACTCGAACCCAGGCTGGCGCGGATCTGGATCGGGACAACTGAGTGTCCGCCAGCCACAACGCGACGTCATACCACTAGACCATACCACCGTGGTATTTCTTTGATGATGAAAGTCGCATTTGGTTAATACTCATAGTTGGGGGTATTACATGAAAAGCCGTCTTCAAGCTGTAAGACATTCCTCATACCGGAATCGCTGAGAGGATAACGGAATTTTGAGCGTGTGTGCGGGGTCGTGGGGTCTGTGCCAATCGTCAGAGGTGGGGCAGTGTTTTTGCTGGTGTTCGGTATATTCTTCCTTTACCCAATCGGTCGACACACAGCACGTAACTCAACATGCCCGCAGGTACGTCTAGGATCCTTTGGCATCTATAGTGCTTTCGTGAATACCCTTCTCAACATCGGTCCCGTGGACGTTGTTGCGAAGGCTGGCAAGCGCACATGTTTGCTCAATTTTTTTCTGCCTAGATAAAATATATTTCAACCCATCCTGCACTTGCCCACGCAACTTGCAAATCACTTGACCATGCTAATACCTGGTAACTAGATTTTTCATCACCCCGACAATCGCGAGGCAAACAGCACAAATCATACCGCGTTGCAGACGAGTATTCGTTCCTCGACGAAGAAGATGGATCTGCAGCATCTGGTAACCAATCGCCAGCCTTCCAGGATGATGATGAAGATGAAGACGACTTCATGCCGGACGCCCAGGAAGAGGTTGAAGATGACTTTGAGGATGAAGAGGAGGAGAATGATGAAGAAGACGACGCAGAAGAAGACGAGGAAGACTCAGACGATAGCCTCGTAACGCCCAAACGCGGTGCTCGCGGGCCAAAAGCTACTCTCGTCAAGCCGCCCACCACCCCGCTTGTCCAACGCAACAAGCCATCTACAGAGCACGTACCCTCGCCTATTACGTTTTCCAAAGGCAGCGGTATCAAAGTGCGCAATGTAGATGCTGAGAACAAGCTGCGGACACGCGGCGTACCCGATTTCGACAAGATTGGAGGTCATGAGCCGCGATTGAAAAACTTGTTCGGGCCGGATGGCCAGCATCTTCGACCCGTGTTGGCGTCTCGTGACTACTGGAGCTCTCAGGAGACGTTTCCGATCAAGAAGCCTGGGCGTGTTGACTCTGGTCAGACTGAGTTGGGGGGCTTAAGACGAAGCTTCTTTGAAAAGGAAGGTACTAGGGAGAAAGAGAGTGAGGTCCTGAAGCAGTGGTATAGGCACACAGGGAAGGCCGTTTTCGAAGCTGTACAGGCTACCAAGGAGTTCTCCGAGGAGGAGGCTAAGGAGTACATGGGGAATGATGGACCAGAGAGTCTGAATGTGCTCACTGGGCCTGTCAATAGCCCCCAAGTTACCGCTCTTGGGAAAGGCAATTATATGCATGTTGGGCAGTCCTTTCCAGACAAGGATAGTAGAAGAGGCTGGCTGTTCAATTTTGGATCCAGGATACAAGACGCTCAATGGGCTACCAAGGAGGACAGTCGAACGCAGTATATTGCTGTCGCGGTTGAGCAGCACCCCTTGGATGGAACCCGGCCCAAGCCTATGGAAATACCAAAAGCGCCTGCTTTCAGTGCTACGGAGCCACTTCCAGCCTCCATCCAGATCTGGGCGTTTGAAACTACTGAAGACGGAGAACTGGATAATTCAAAAGAGCCTAGACTTGAACTTGTCATTTGCGCCAACTGGGGTGCTCCTAAACAGCTACGATGGTGTCCAGTCGCTGCTACACATACAAAAGCAGACTCTAGTACTGAGACAGAAACTCACATTGGCATGCTTGCGGTCATCTGGTCAGACGGACGAGTTCGTATACTAAACCTATGCACCCCGAAGCGTCAAGCCGGACAAGTCCAAACCACCTATCTCCACTTCTCCTGCACAGCCTTCGAAGTCTCAATCCCCCAAACCGTCCCCTCCTGTCTCCAATGGCTCTCAGGCACCACCCTCGCCGTCGCCACAGCCGCTGGCACCGTAGCCATCTGGACCCTAACCCGCCCGGGCACCCTCTCCCAAACCCCTCAACCACACAATCCGCGCCCTTGGTTCTACCACCAACTAGCCGACACTTTCATCCTGACCATCTCCTCCGCTTGGCCCTCAAACCCGCACTACCTCTCCATCAGCACCGCCGACGGCTTTGCCCGCCTCTTCGACCTACGCAGCCCCACCGCCGACACCACGGCCTCCATCCGCGGGCGCACCCTGTGCCTCACACAAGCCTGGCACGAGCACACTCAATCCTTCGTCATGCCCGACGAACACTACATCCTACGGCACACGCCCGTCCGCCGCTACTATCATAACCTGTACAGCATGCGACTGGACAATAGCATCACGCGCGTGGCTACGAGCCCCGTGCACCCGGGCGTGCTGGTCGGTGGTACCGATGGCGACGTGCAGACGAGTAACCCCGTGATGCGCATTGCGAATTACAAGGTTGTGCCGTGGCAGCAGAAATGGTTTGTGCATGAGTGGAGGAGTGAAGTCACAAAATTAACCGTCAAACCTGTCACTACTATTAACGCCCCCGGAGAAGAAATATCTGAGGAAAAAGGAGAAAAAGATAATGCTAGTGTAGCGAATGTGCCAGACGACATCCTCCGCCAACCCCTCGTACGCATCTCAGAGGGCTACAAGGCGGTGCAGCAGGGTATCGCGAGTAGTGCGGTGTCGAAGCGGAAGGGCAACCCGGAGATTGGGCGATCGATTAGTATTTTTGAGGAAAAGTCCGCAGTTACGGCTTTGGCGTGGAATCCGAATTTGAAATATGGGACGTGGGCGGTTGCGGGGATGGGGTCGGGATTGTTGAGGGTGGAGGATGTGGGGATTGTGGAGAAGAAGAAGTAGTAGTAAGGAAATAGAATTGGGTGCTGATGGAAGAGAAGAACGGGGGAAAAAGAAGACGCGTTGGGGGGTTTGGGGGGTTATCTGGTTTCTTTTTAGATGAAATGATATTCGACGTGAAATTACATATTCTCTCTACAAGTCAAAAATGAATATACATATATATATAAGCGATTGGATAACATATGATACCCTCAATCCCGAAGGCGAAAAAGACTCATCGAATTGGTTCATACTCCACAATCTCACCTCACCGACCTCATCTTGCACAAAAGCGGTGGTTTCTCCCACAAAATAAACGTCGGCTGATCAATCCAGTTCTTGCTCTCATCACAAAGCTCGATATCAAAGTGATAGTAAGTTTTCGCAGCAAGGAGTCGGATCTCATGGTATGCCATACTACAGCCACACACACACACACATGTTAGCACAGTCTGCTTTTATCAATTTTTTTTGCATATAGCCAAGGTGAAAAAAAAGGACTTACTTCTTCCCAACGCAGTCCCTCGATCCGATGGAAAAGGGCTGAAGACACGCCTTCTCATCGCTGTCAAACTCGGGGTCACCCAGCCACCGTTGGGGCAGAAATTCCGTCGGGCGCTTAAAGTTGCGCTCACTCATGTACATGGCATGCTGTGGAATGCCGACAGTAATATCAGGCGGCACAAAGTTGCCACAGATAGTAGTTCCGTCAGCCGGTGTGCGACGAGGCAAAGTGAGAGGAACTGGCGGGTAAATCCGAAAAGCTTCTTTGACGCAAGCAGCGAAGTAAGGTAAAGCGGCGAGGCGTTCCATGGTCATATCGTCTGTGCTCTCGAATTCGTTGCGTATCTCTTGAGACAGTTTTGCCATGCATTCTGGGTTGCAGAGGAGCAGGTATGTCAGGCCTGATACGAGGGTTGCTGTAGTTTCTGTGCCTGCAATCATGAAGACGGATGCGTTTGAGTCCATTTCTGGTCGACTTAGACCCTTGCCTTCCTTCTGACTCAGTACCAAGTCCCAGAGATCAACACCTTGGCTATCGCGACCTTTTTCGAGGCGTTTCGTGACACGTGTGGTGGAGTGGTTGTAATGGTTTAGGCGTTTCTTGGAGAGGGAGGCTGGTGCGATCATGACGAAGAATTTCCGTAGCAATGGGTAGAACCGCGTTAGGGCCACGATACTGGAGACCTTGAGAGCCCCAAAGATGTTACTGACCCATGGATCGTATTCGGCGTTGTCGAGCATGTGGAGGGGCTCGCCAAACGTCAAGTCGCCCATAACATCGAAGGTGGTAAAGTTGAAGAGCCGGACGAGATCGAATTTTGTTTCTGGGTTTTCTTGTATGCCTTTTTTCACTACGCTTACGAATTGGTTGATGTACTTGAGGAAGAGGGGTTCTTGCTGTTTGAGAGCGCGATCCGAGAAGGCTGGACTAAAGATCTTTCTTTGGCGAGTATGAACATCATCTGGTGAATTAATGAGATTGGGTGCCCCATTGAGACTCTCCGCATATCTTATCGGGTCTTTGTAAGGCAACGAGCCTGCTGTTCCTTTTGTACCATGGCCGTGAATCTGGAAAGCCGTCAGTCAACACCGCATAGAAAGTGAACCGAGCATTTACTTACATCTTTCCACGCACCCGCATCAATGAAACTTAGTTCATTATGAGCAATTCGGACTATTGGTCCATATTTACGGTGCAGATCTTGATAAAGCTTGTCGCGAGAGCCCTTTGCAACGGAAATGTGGACTGGAATACGTGTCGCGGCCAACAGTTTGGGGCCCGGGTATTTACTGAGGGGGTGGAAATAGATTCGATACACGCCTACTGCAACAAAGCGAAAGATAACCTGTCATGGGTCAGCGTGGTAGCCCTATAACAACTTTGAGCAAGTCGCTATAGTTGAGGAGGTGCTAACCAAAGCTATCAAAGCGCCAAAGAGGCTCAGGAAAGAAACCATCTCGAAGGAGCTTGGTGAGGTTGGCAAAGGGGTCGTATTGCGGCAAAGGGAGAGAGTAGGCAGCAGCCTGCTGCATAGGACGCGGGCCCTGTAGCTTGGAGCAATCGTTCTTTATATTGGTTACCAATGGTAGATATAAGGTTCCGTTAGCCGATCTGTCAACAACATGGAGTGGCGCGGTTCTGGTCCGCGGCCAATCAATAGAATGTGTTTCATGGCGGCCTCAGGGACATGGGCAGTGCCAATTGCGCGGCCAGTCAGTGCAGAGTATTGGATATCACACCAATCAGACAAATGCCCAGAAGTGAGGTCCGAGTGTCTCGGAGGAGGAAGCTGAGCAAGTCTCCGTGTTGTACTCCATGCTAGCAGTAGCGATAATGAGCATGCTTGTCCTACATTAATTCAATTCATGGGGTTGGATAACGAGATAGTGCACAAGGTGATGTCAGCCTGTTAACCACACACCCAGCCCTTACAAAGAGGCCCGTGCACCCATCAGATCGTGACTTCGCGTTAGCGACGTTCCCTGACTTGTCTTGAACGCTCCCAATTCCAACCCACCCAAAAAAATAATAAAAAAAAGAAACGAAAAACAATGGCAGCGATACCAACACAAAGAGGTATATCAGCCTTGTTCAAGGTCTCCTCTTCGAGAACAACACCATTGGCATACAGGACACAAACCCGCACATTATCTTCCTCGCGCATCAACGCCGCATACACTGCCACCCCACCACGAGCAGCAACAACAAGCACAACCTCCTCCTCCACCACTGCCGCAAAACCCGCTTCCTCGGCAACAACAGCAACCCCCCAGCGAACCGTAACACCGCAATTCCCCGCAAAAGAACCCCCGGTCCCCACGACCCGCAACGCCACTGCAGATTCTGCCGCCGCGGCCGCTCAATCGAAGCGCTCGCTCACCGAGGGCCTCTCCGATGCGCCCCCGGAGCTCGAAGGCGTACCCGCTATAGACTGGACGCGCTCGTACCACGGCCTCGGCAGCGTGTCGTTTACGCCGGAGCAATCTGAAGCCCTGCTCGCACCTGTCACGCAGGATGATGTGGAGGTCAAGCCAGACGGCATTTTGTACCTTCCCGAGATCAAGTACAGACGTATTTTGAACAAGGCGTTTGGGCCTGGTGGATGGGGTCTCGCGCCGAGAGGCGAGAGCATAGTGACTTCGAAGTTGGTTACGAGGGAGTACGGTTTAGTGGTGCAAGGACGGTATGTGTGCACATATATATTTATTTTCCCCCTTCCCAACGCAAAAGAACAGTCATGCTGACGATTTAAATTTTCAACAGCCTTGTATCCATTGCCCGTGGCGAACAACAATATTTTGATCCTGATGGCATACCCACTGCGACCGAGGGCTGCAAGTCCAACGCCCTGATGCGATGCTGCAAGGACCTGGGTATCGCTTCTGAACTCTGGGACCCACGCTTTATTCGGGAGTTTACGAGTAAGATGACTAAGGAGGTGTGGGTTGAGCACACGACCACTAAGAAGAAGCGCAAGATTGTGCTGAGGAAAGATGACAGCCCCAAGTATCCGTTCAAGGAGGTCAAGTTATAGAGAGTCATGAATCACGCATTTTATGGGGCAGGGCGTTGAGCGTTTTCTGCCCTTAGAGATATATGCATGTTGTACCTCAGTTTGTAGCAATACCACTCATGTCTATGTATCAAGGTTTGGCTAGGGGAAGTAGATAACACGGCTTCTTTGATACAGTCGTGAGGTTTTTCAATTGTAATACCATCATCTAACTTTTTTGCCATCAAAACGCCAGAAATCATGTGTATTTATTCCGCAAATCTTGATCGTCTTAGGGGCCACTGCTAGCGATCTCCCAAATCAAACCCAGATCCCCTTGATCTATTTCTCAGCTCGCCGGGGTCTCGTCCGTATGCCAGAGGGTCGTCCTGAGATGCTTCCTGACGCTGCCAGTTCCATGGCATCCATCCACTGCTTGTCCTCCGGCCCAGGGCAGGTGGTGTGATGGGGTATGGTGGGCGGTCTGATCCAGAGCTCAGCTCGTCACGCTCGATTCTGTCAAACTCTGCTTCGCTCCTGTTGCGGGACAGACTACCGCTGCTCCTGCTGGATTCATAGTGTGTATTTCCGCCCTTCTGTTGGGTGCGAATATTTTCTTGCTCGCGGTCAAACGCCTGTAGGAGGCTTTCGAGGCGCTGGCGTTGCGATGCTACGTAGTTGAGTCGGTCTTCGTTGTTGCGGATCGAGTCTGGCACGAGCTTTGCTGCACCGCGGCTCAGGTCGGAGGCCTGGGCATCCCTTGTTTCGGGAGTGCCAGCGGTATACAGTGCGCTCGCTCCGCTGAGTGCCTGGTTCACGAGACCATATAGGTCATTACTGCCCCTTGCCGCTGGCATCTGAAATCTGCTCATGAGGCTCTGTGCATATGTCTGTCCCGCTGGCGGGGGCGCTTCTGGCTTGCGAGGTGCGAAGCCTAGCAGATTGACCCTGACCCACTCGATGCCCATCTCGATATAGGCCATACCTGCCGATTTTGCACGGTCATGGCTCTGGGTTATGAAGTCATCAATCTCCTTTTCGTGGTGGTATAGGAACGGCTCCAAGTGCTCTTGGTAGATGTAACTTGCACCCTGAGCACCTGGTAGGATTAGGTATAGATGTGCGAAGAAGCGGATCCATGAGTAGAATGGTACCCAGCTCAGGATGAAGTCGAATGTGTTCTCGACGGCTGTGCAGGCAGATAGAACGACAAAGTAGATCAGCCACGGTGCGAGGAGGGCTGGGTCGGATGTGTGGAGGGCTTTGTATGACGCGAAGATGGGAAAGAAGACTGTAGTGACGACACTGGTGAGTTGTTAGTGAAAGAAGTCACACAGTGTGCTGGTTGTCTTTGGAAAGAAAGTCATAAGTTCAAGAGCCTGTATTGAGTAATGGCTCGCATGCTACACACTTCGAGCGGGCAAATTCACGATAAGCCGTGTCCGACTGGGTTTGCTTGAACATTGAAAGGCGGGGGGCGGGGTACAACGTACGTCAAGCCATCGGCGATGAAGCCGAACATGATGGCTAGTCTTCAGATCAATGCAACGAGGGTTGTGGATGTGAGATGAGATACAAAGAGGGCTACAAGCACGAGTAGCGAAAGCTGAGGCTTAGCCCGGGTACGCGGCGGAGGTGCGGAGCAGTCTGAGCGGCCTGGTGATCCACGGGATGCACGTCAGTCGCCGGCCAACAGCGGCGTCGCGCTATCCGCTTTCGGTCCTTTGCGTCTGAACATCACCTGCTGGCCGCATTGTGATCACACTTTGCCACTGCTATCCTCATGAGGCTCTAGGTATACAGGCGGCTGTATTCTTCAACGCGGCTTTGTTCAGCACCTTTTACTACTCTTGGAACGACTTTGCAGAGAAGCGCCGCCACCAACATTTCGATGCAATATCTCCGAAAAGAAGAAACAACACCAATGACATCATCTTCGGTCATAAAGCTCTGGAGAGATACCTCCATCCTCATGCTCTCGAGTCCGAGCTTGCAACGTTTGGAGCAGTAATCATTGGAGGCAAATCACATCCAAAGCGCAACACATCCTACGTCTCCTAGTGACTTACCGCATGCAACCATCCGCAGATCTCTTGGGTTTCTTTTGAGATCAACCAAATACCTCAGCCTTCTCCATTGTGCGAAATTGTCCGTGTAATAAAGCCCACGTTGGACCACGTGGGGGGAAAGCCATACTGCTGACAATGAGACCACTACCAGCGGCATCGGGAGCTGCAAAGGCTTGTTGCCGGCTAATCGCCATGTACGTAGTCATTGGCTCCCTTGGCCAATTATCTGTATTCCTCTGTGCGTAAATCCGGTACTTCTACAACTCCTCCAGCACCCACTTCACCTCACCCAAACGGGCAGGACACACGAGAACCGAAGCCGCCTCCCATGTTGCCATGGCTGCCAAGATCACGCTTATTGCGACCCTGGATCCGATAACAGCTCCCACCCCGCATTTGCAACATTGCTGCTGTTTGACATCATTTGGCTATGCTCTACACAGGCAGAGTTGAGCATTTTATATCCAACTTACAAAGTGATGGATTACGTAAATACGTCCCCATGCCTTCCCGGCTATCTGTACAGCTACAGTAGCCGGGGTCCGTTTACTTGGCCCGAGACTTGACATGGCTGATCATACCCAAAATGCCAGTCAAATCCCCAGTAAGCATGTTGTAGCTGCACCAAGTCTTGGCATGAACGTACATTCACCCAATCTTTGCAAGTCCCGATGCCGGACGACGTATGCCAACTGTTGGGATGCTGCTGCCTCACGTATTCTCCCGCTATAGATCAAGCTACCGAAGTCTCTTTGTTGAAAAAGGAAAAGCTTACTCGCATCAAGGTGCCGAATAGTTTTGTGCGACATGGGGTAATGCACAAGTATAAAACCCAATGAAGTCCCTACAGAATTCTTCCCAGGTTCTCGTCATCGCTAGAACTCATCAGGGCAACCTCTATAATGGCTTTAATAAAATCAATCTTGGCATTACTTGCCTTTCAGCTAGCTAGCGCAGCACCTCAAGCCTCAGTAACCTCATCTGCTATCAGCTCTCCCAGCCCAACTGGACTCGATCCGGCAGTCGCACTCTCTACAGAAGAAGTTGAGAAACTCTATAGTCTCCATGAAGAGCTCGTCAACATTCCATCCATTTCTGGGAACGAAATTGAATGTGCGGATTTTGTATCAAAGTATCTAGCCGACTTGGGCTACTATGTCGATAAAGTGCCAGTCAATGAAACAGGCACATACAATGTTTTCGCCTATCCTCAAGCATTGAAGGACGAGGGAGTATGGCCAGAGGTTCTCGTCACTAGTCATATTGATACTGTACGCGCAGAATTTGAGTATGTAAACCATAAACAACTACTAACTGAAAAACAGGTACCGCCATTCTACCCATTCGAGCGCCGTGAGAGGAATGGCACAACCTACCATTTTGGCCGAGGAACCGTCGACGCAAAAGGACCAGTCGCAACAATGATCATCGCATCCCACAAATTCCTTCAATCCCGCAATGAAACAACCAGCCTGGGCCTGCTATTCGTCGTCAGCGAAGAAAACTCCGGCGCGGGAATGAGAGCATTCGCAAAATACGCATCCAACACCACTTTCCGAGCCGGCATCTTCGGCGAACCAACCGAAGGCAAGCTCGCAAGCGGCCACAAAGGCAGTTTCGGCATCACTCTCAAAGCCATCGGCAAGGCATCTCACTCCGCATACCCGTGGCTCGGTGTAAGCGCCATCAACTACGTTGTCGACGCCATCTCTGCACTGAGGGCTCTGGAACCCGCTCTCCCCAAGAGCGACCTTCTGGGTGTCTCAACCCTCAACACAGGCCTCATCGCCGGCGGTGTCGCAAGCAACGTCGTGCCCCCCAACGCTAACGCAAGCGTGCTAGTCCGCGTTGCGCGCAGCGAAGCCAACGCCGTCGACACTATCAAAGACATGATTTCCGGGCTGTTTGCTCCGCTCGTCAACAGCGCCAAAGAAGTCAATGCCACGTTCGAATATACATATTCTACATTGTCGACAAGAGCGCAGATTCTAGATACCGATATTGAGGGCTTGGAGGTTGCGCCGGTGTTTTATGGGACTGATATTCCGAATTTGCCGCAGGTGGAGAAGAGGTATTTGTATGGCACGGGTACGATTGAGGTGGCGCATACGCCGGATGAGATGTTGAGTCAGGAGGAGTTGGTGCAGGCTGCCGAGGCGTATGGAGCGATTCTGAGGACGATTTTTAAGGAGTAGAGTTGTACAGAGGGAGGGAGTGTGGATTCATGTAGAATGGTGTGGTCTTACTACATGATTGCTATTGAAATCCCAAAGATCCAATACCATCTTCTTTCAACCTCTTTGCCCCTTCCAGTGTCACTTCTGCATAGAAAGCGTCTTTACGATGCTGCTGTCTTGGTGGAGTGAAACTGCAGTCCTCATCCCGCTTCTGCCTAAGAGTGAAAAGACGCAGAAAAAAAAAGTAATTCATCCCCGTGGTGGTATCGCAAACAAAGTTTTTTACATAAGCCCACTTCCACCAGGTATATAAACTGCGATCGCCTCCCTCAATCCATGCCCTTTACCAACACATCACTCTTTATCACTACTCACATTCTTATACTTATTCTTACTCATACACTTACCCATATCCATACACACCTCTCCATCTATCCTTCCATTCATCTATTCTTTTTCATCAATACTTCCATCTTTCATTCCGGCCCTCCCATTCCTAGGTTTTCAGTACCGATGCCTCGCTCGATCACCATGATTGAGCCGACGCATGTCCCTCTCCTTCTTCCTCTCCTAATGCTCCCAATTGTGCCCCCGGCCTACACCTGTCCCCGCCTCACATGGCGCTGGCGACGACCGAAGGGGGTATCGAGGCTGCGGGGGGAGGCGGTTCTTGATAGGGAGTGGAAGGGAAGAGAGGGTTTGGAGGGCGCGGATTGCGCTTTATCTTGCCATTCGGTATGGCATGCCCAGTTGCATGGGTCTTTCACCTTTGTTGCTGGTATTACAAGGTAAGGTTTTTTTCTTGGACACTGGTGATTGTACTTTTACTGACTCAATAGGGTTTCGAGAATTCGAAACCAGAGGGTGTTATGAGACTTGGTGTGCAGGAATGGGGGATATATACAAAGTCACCCATCCCTATCTTCATCGTTTTCAGACCACGACCATCACGCCCAAGAGCTTCGTGCCAGAGCTCGCTGAACTATAATTCCTTACAGTCAATTTCTTTGATACCCGATTGCGGCAGGTTGGGGTGTTGCCTGCCATTCTTTTCTGAGATGATTGATCTGATACGCTACATAGCAAACAGATGAAAAAAAAGTCAAGTAATAATTCCTCACAATGGCAGAGAACGGCAGTGTCAGCGTTACTATGCCAAAACTAGGTGCGACCTTCATCACTGCAGATACCCTGTGGTCATTGTACCTGTAGACTAAAAATACATCTCTTATAAGTAAATTATTTTCTTCTCAATCTTGACTTTGCTTTTCGAAGATAATGCAATAAACGTCATACCACTTGATTATTTTCGCAAACAAGTGACGTTAGTTTACCAACATGACAGTGGAGAGATATTGTCGAAAGAAGTATAAGTCCATGGTAGGCATGTAATACGGATGTCGGCTGGGAGAGTCCCGAAGGAGGGCATCTTGGCACCAATACCGCAACGTCAGATGGTGGGGCGTGTCATTAGAGGTGCATCTCACCCCCCATCTGTGGCTAGGCGCACCCAAGGCCTATCACAATTGTCGATAGCATGTACATACATATACTCACTTATGCTCTGCGTGAGGCTGAAGACAATGTTCTTGCTTGGCAGCGACCTCGTGCTGCGCGCATGCCACGCGAGCAAATGACGTGCCGTGGCCCTGGAGTGAGCGCGTGCGTGACCAGCCCAGGTCGCTAATGTCGAATGCTCTCTCTCCTACGTCCGGTATATCATCCCTTTCCTCTGGCTTCCGCCCACGCGATCCCCGGCTGCATACATAAGAATCCAGGGTCTCGATCAGCAACCACTGCGCTTGTCCTATGACGCGTTTGCGGCTGCTGGCTATTGGTCCTAACAATCTCCGCTGGATCCGCTACTAAATGCTGCTCACGCCTCGCACCTATTCCAACGCACAAACTGCCGACGCCGGCCGTAAACTTCCTGAATCCTCATTCTTCGTGTGCACAAAGTCGCGCAAGGAGCTGCAAGCTGAGGAGAAGCGTGCGTTGAGGATGTTGCTGCTGCACCAAAAGGGGGCTGTCAAAGTAGGCGAGGTTGTGAGGTGAGTTGCTGTATTATGAGCGTAGGCACATGCTCGAGACATGGACATGCATACATGTCGTATGGTTTGGGGCACGCCAAACCGCTCAACGGCCCCTCGTGTTCAACGGTGCTAAGACGCTGGGCAGGTACACACTTACATACACGCCCTCCGAAGACCGAATATTACCCCCGCCTCCTATCCTCCATGTCCGTATACGCAACTCGTCGGCCATTCCTCTGCGCGCCGCATACCTCCATGGGCCCTACACCATCCACGTCTCGGCCTACCCCTCCACCTTCAACCCCAACGTCAAAAACGACGGTGCCAAGATCTACGGCGCCCCCGACTTCGAGCCTAATCTAAAGGCAGGAGGTTACTGGAACACAAAATTAACAGTGCCCGAGCATGCGAGGACTGAGATCCCGGGATATAATGCCGAACCGAAGAGCGTTACTTGGATAATTGAGATTGCATCGCAGATCATCTTCTCAAACTCTGCGTCGGTAAACTACGAATTGCTAGTTGCACGCGACGAGCGATCGCTTGACCTGGGCTTCACCGCTGTAACGGGAAACACACATGGAACGCCGGGAAAAGTCCAGGACCACCAGCAAGGAAGCCAGAAGCATGTTTCAAACCATGCAGGACAGCCCAAGGGCGTCTATTCCAAAGCAGTCAAATTGGTAGTGGACGATACAACTAGTTTGTGGAACAAGCCCGAGTTGCCGGAATGGAAAGACGAGGAACCGGGCAGCGAGGGAAAGCCCATGGATACCGACCATGCAAAGGAGCTGGCTGAGCGGAAAAGAAAGAATATTCACCTAGTCATTGTAACACATGGATTGCATAGCAATCTTGGTGCAGACATGCTGTACCTGAAAGAAAGCATTGATGCGACTGCGAGACAAGCGCGCGAGAGTCGGCGAAAGCGACGCAAGGAGAAAAGGGGAGATGGGACCAAAGCTACAGGCAAGAACACATCGACTGCCCCATTGTCTGGTGGTCAAGATGAGATATCGGATGCGGAAGATGAAGACGAAGAAAACGAGGAAGAAGTAGTTGTACGTGGCTTTGACCGCAACGTTATACGCACCGAACGCGGCATCCAGTATCTGGGGAAGCGACTTGCTAAGTACGTCCTGCGTTTAACGTACCCTGACCAGCCATACCTCCCAATCAAGAAGACCGTGGGACAAAAGCTGTCCAACACGTTTTCGCCCACAAGAGACAAGACAGATGAAGGTATTCCTGCTCATCATGGCAGTAGTGTGCATCACTTGTTTAAAGGTCGGGACAAACGCGCATACCGCTTCACCAGCATCAGCTTCATTGGTCACTCTCTTGGCGGCCTTGTACAGACGTACGCCATTGCATACATCCACAAACACTCTCCCCACTTCTTCGACACAATCAAGCCTGTCAACTTCATTGCGCTGGCATCTCCATTTCTGGGGCTAAGCAATGAGAATCCCACCTACGTCAAGTTTGCACTAGACTTTGGACTAGTCGGCAGAACAGGACAGGATCTCGGTCTAACCTGGAGAGCACCCACTCTAGCAAGGAGTGGCTGGACCGCCATGGGCAATGTGTTCGGAACCCAAGGTCAAGCTTCACAGCAGGAGGACCCTGGTGCTAAACCTCTATTACGAATTCTTCCCACGGGGCCTGCGCACCAGGTTCTGCGGAGATTCCGGAATCGCACCGTATACTCCAACGTCGTCAACGATGGAATCGTGCCACTGCGTACAAGTTGTCTTTTGTTCCTTGACTGGAGAGGGCTGGGCCGGGTACAGAAAGCCCGGAGAGAAAACGGACTCATCGGTACGGTTGCAGTGTGGGGTTATGGCCAACTTACTGGGCAAAACTCTTCGCCCAATCCTTCACGAATTGGCTTCGCTGAAGACGAAAGCTCTGGAGCTGATTCTCCAACATTTCAGGGTGATGATACAGCCGTACCGCTACCAGGTGCTGACACGACCAACCGAGAAGACGAAACGCAGGTATCTACAGTAGAGACTGCGGCGCATCAAGTGATTGAAGGACAAAAGAAGAGCCCGGATGACACAGACCCCAACGAGAACTATTTTCAGCCGCAAAATACGCTGATGCAGTGGTGGAGCTATATCAGGCCCACTGGAAAGCATACATCGCGCGACAAGAAGATGTTCTCGCGTAGTCAGACCATCTACAAGGATGATGAAGAAGAACAATCTCCTACCCAGGCAGAAGACTCGTCGTCATCATCGCGTACAGACCAGCAAAGGAAAAGGCCTCGAGCGACGCGTGGCGACTCCATTGTCGATAACCCCCGAAGCAACATGGCACCACCCAAGACTACGATATTCGAGTCGGCTGGTGATTTGATCAACCCTCCTGTACCTCCACACTCATGGATCAACGATCCAACCACTCGAACACGCACCATCTTCCATGACAGGATTTATCATCCGGAAGATATCCCTCCGCCACCAATCAAGAAGAGGGCCACGCGGAACTTTTCAGGTGACAGCGTTGCCAGTCAAGCATCGACAGCAAGTGTTGATGACAGTGTGATGCGCGTCGAAGAGAAGATTGCCCGCGCTTATCACAAGGATCTCTCATGGCGTAAGGTACTGGTCAGCCTCGAGCCCGACGCCCATAACAATATCATTGTACGCCGTATGTTTGCCAACGCATATGGATGGCCTGTCATCAAACATCTTTGTGATACCCACTTTGCCGACACATACTCGGCTAACACACGCACTGAGCTCGAGCCTGCAGTTGAGCGAGCCGAACCAATGGATAAGCCTATAGACAAGAATGGCGAGCGGGTCAAGGGGCAGCAGAATCAACAGCCACCCGTTGAGCGTTCTGATAGTGAGATGCGCGAGGTAGCTGATGAGCTGGCGCCTCTGCACCCGCTTACTTTGAAGATGCCAAAGAGATCCAACACGACCGACTCTATGCATAGTATCGGGTCTGGTGACTGGGATAGCATCTACTTCAACGAGACTAGCGACGATGAAGACGAATTCGACGATCGTAACGCCGTGCAGCGTTTCTTCCAGCCTAATAGCGCAAAGAGCCCCAGAAGCCCTGGATTTCCACCTAAGACACCTGACGGAAAGGGAACTAGTCAAGCGGACATTGCCGACTTCCTTCGTGGGTCCAATGTTGAAGTTCACAGGGGTCTTGGTGCAAGCCCGAAGAGCAAAACTGCTGCTCCTTTGACCGCTGAGCCGGACTCGATTGAGCCCGGCGAGCCTTCTGCTGCAAATGAAGAAAGACAACAAGCCTCGACCCATTCTGAGGCACCCATCGGCAGGATTAGCGGAGTTGGCTTGAGGAATGCTGCCGATGTTTCTGCGTCCCCAGAGGGTAGTAAAGCGAGTACTGGAGGCAACAGCGTCACTGAGCAGGTTGCCAGACTGAGTAGCCCCAAGGCCGACAAGCAGGATGATGCTAGCTCGTAGTGCAGAGTCCGCGACATCTTGAAGCGAGTAACAGTGTAGAACGAAGAGGTGCAAGAGACGATGACAACATCGCATAGACATTTTCGACATGTATCACAATTCTCCTGGCCATTTGGGTACTCTTCTCAGATTTTTCTCTTGTTTAGATCCTTCCCGCGTTTTCGGTCTTGGATGCATGGGGGTGTTACGTGACGTTAGGTTTGAGATCAGTGCACAGAGGCGGATGGTACACGGACGATAGCATGGGCCGTAGTACCATTTGCGTACCCACAAGATACCCCAGATATCACATAGTTTGTAGACGTATATATTTTTAATCTTATTTCCTGCTTCCATTCATTCACTTTGCCCTTCACTGACGCTCTACTATACTGTGTTCACACTGTGTCCTGGTTGACCCAATGTACTCGAACAATGCATCACCTGCGACGCAGTAGCACATATATGAACATCTCACTCATGAGCCTCAGAGGTTTTGTTCCTCGCTTTCCTCTTTCACAGACAACTCTACTAGCGACGTCACCTTGATGACGCGCCTTCCCAATTCACTCCGTCACTAACGCGTGACAACGAGCTCCGTTTGTTTTCAGTAACTCGAAGATAGCAAACCGAGTTGGACACTCACTTCACCACACGAGCAAAACGCAGCTTTCCGGGATCTATTTCAATTCGTCAACACACTGGTGACTACATATTACCGTTTAGAGAAGGGACAGTAGTCAGTGCGATGCCCACCTCTGACCCTATGAGTCCCTCAAAGCACCGGAGTCCTAGGGCTGGCAATGACCAGAAACAACGCCGCCGCGTCGTACGTCGATCAAATATGTCACGCTCGAATACAACTCCTGATCTTGGTGTCATGTCGCCCGCTTCGATGTACAGTGGATGTGTTATCACAGCAGTGCCGGATAAAGCAGGGCTCGTAAACATCTCATCATCTTCAGAGTCGTTCCCTTCGGTGACCAAGAGTACATCTTTCGGCCACTCGCCTACGGCCTCGACTAGAAGCGGATCAAGCACGACGATAGTGGAAAGTAAGAAGAAGCAAGGCTTGTTTGGTTGCAAGGCAAAGGACAATGACCGCCCGAAAAGTTCGCATAGGTCCCCCCTTCAACTATCACCTCTGCCTCCGCTTACTCCAGTGAAAGCCGCGCAATTCCTGGGCGTCGAAGGTGGCGCTGTTAGGACTCGAAGCGGGTCGCTGGGTAGTCGAGCTCAGTATGATGAATTTGACGGTCTACTGGTACGCTCGATTCCGAAAAACAAAGACGTTTTGACTCGTCTAACCGATCCCCAGGACTCTGCGAGCGAAAAGACCGATTCCACAGAGGAGGATGTTGTCTCAGGACCAACAAAACCGAAGTGCCTCTGGGCAGCTGGTAACAGGAAAGCACAGCGCATGTTAGGCATAGCCCCATCGCGTGAATATAGCATCAAGCATGGAGCTGAGCCAGAGCGCGGTGCCACCGAGACGCCAGCGATTCATTCAAAGAAGGGAAATCGGGTTGATTACAACAGTGAGCCTGATGTCCATAGCCGCGCTCTTGCAAAGCCTCGAAAACGTCGTACGCGCAAGAAGGCCCCAAAATCACTCGATCGGATGACGCCTATCACGGAAATGTCTTGTGACGAGTTGCGTTCTTCGTATCACGACTCTGAACACAATCCCGAGTTAGAACTCATATCAGAGTATGAACGCGATCCTTCATACAGTGGTGGGCTACCACCACAGCCACCTACCCCATTACCGTTCACGGCTAATACCAGCTATGAGTTGGAGGAAGGAGATGTCTCGCCAGTGGATGTCGGCTCAAGGAAACATGCTGGTGCTGGAGCGAAAGAATATGCAAAACATTCCGATCGCGAAGTTGGCTTCAGCAAATCTAAGCAAGAGTCGCCAGCTGTCGTTCACCTGCGTGGTCCTCTACAGTCTTTTGAGGACCGCCTTCTCGATGTGACTGAAGCTAATCTTGCGATACAGAGGATGAGGAATGATACCAATGATGCTGCGAGGTTCCACCTGGAAGCCAAAGGCTGTTGTTTGAGTGCTTCCCACAAAGCCATGAAGAAGGAATTTGTGGCGTTAAGGCCGGATGCGCTGGTCGAGGAATCTGACAACGACGTAGAGTCTGAAAGCGATGACAGCAAAAAGTTGGTTTCTATTCGTGGCAGCATTGATTTGGAAGAAGAGCCAATCGTTGATTTGGCCGAATTGATGCCTTGCACACATATCACCGCAAGTGCGAGGAAGCTTGTGGATGTTCCACCCAAGAAGCCAAAGCCAACCACTCCGTCCAAATGCGAGGTTATACCGAACCTACTAAGCGGAGTAAAGTCGCCTTTGAAGTCGACTTACATCTTCCAGCACGACGAGAAAGCCAGCCCGTTCAAGGAACTCATTTGCAACGTAAGCGTACGTACATCCATACTACCTCTCCCAACCCAATCTAACACCATGCAGCCTTACCCCACACGTAGCTATCCTCCAGCTAAACCCCCAAGACAGATCCGTAAAACAAAGAAGAGCAACAATCTCTGCAACGAATCCCGCATCCTGGTCGAAAACTGGATCTCTACAAACGATCCCATCAAACAACGCCCCTTGTCCGACCGCCTCGACATCGACGTTTTGTCCGACCAGCAAATCCCGCCTGCTCCCTTCCCCAAAGACAACAACAACAGTATCTCCACTACTACCTCCACTCCTCCACCCCCTAGGATATCATCAAAACAACACCTCTGCCTCCGCAACGGCCACATTCTCCACCCCATCAACCTCCGCTCCATTCCCGACGAAGCCGCCATCAACGTGCTCGACGTCCGACCTTACATCCGCACGCACTCTGGACGCAAGATCCACATTCACATCCTGGTATTTTGTGATCGCTGTGGTGAGGATGTGCGCGAGGAGCTGTGGGAGTGCAAACTCAAGGTTTGTCGCTTGGTCGTGTGTAAGGGGTGTGCAGAGGATTTGGAGGCCGAGTGGAAGAAGAGGGTTATTGGGGAGTGGGAGAATTGAGGATGGGAAAGTTGGGAAGATGGGGTTTTAGGGGGATAAGTGGAAAAAGTGGGTTAGGAGGTTAGGGTTATGGAGATGGAGAAAGTGGATTAGTGGGACATTCTGGGTACGAGTGTAATGAGTAAATATGAATGAAGGTATTGTAGATGAAAGTGTGGTTGGTGTAAATATATATGGTGTATGTGAATTCCGTGTCGTCGTTATGAACTTTGAACTGACATTGCAGTGATTTGTCTCACACCTTTTTCTATGCAAGGAAGTTTGATAAGAGAGACGAAATTATTAGTTACTCAATAACCGAAGAGCTGATTATCACAGATCTATCAACTCCAAATTCACTATGCAGTGCCTATTACACCTTTCCGTATTACTTACCCCAGTACGCCATGATGATTACCTCGAAAAAAAAACGCCAGAACTTATCTCCCGCAAGTCAACCGAATCTCCATCCCTTTCAAACACCCCAAGAAACCCATCAAAAGCCACATCGCAGCTTTCATACCTTGGAAGATTCCCAGACTACCATACTGAAACGACCCCACCCCACCCCCCATTTTCCTTCCTTCAATAAATCACGCTATGCAGACGCAAGCCCGCAATATTACCCTCTCAAGCCCCCCTCCAAGCCCCCCTCAACCCCGCGCCCCTGCATCCCGGAGATGAACTCACTCCTCAACTCCCTCTCCTCATCAAACAACCTATCCCAGCCCGGCCCATCTCTCAGAATACTCTGGCCATACAGGCGGGGATGCGGATGCGCCCAGTGGGCAATCAGGAACTGCAAGACGTAGACGCGTAAATCGGAGCGGGCTGGGAATTGGGACCACACGTACTTTGCGATGGAGGGGGTGAGGGGGAAGTGGCGGCCGAGGGACCAGCGGATGCGGCCGAGGGTGTAGTGAGTGAAGGAGGGGGAGCTGAGGGTTTGGGAGAGGTGGTAAGCGTAGAAGCTTGGGGGGACGGGGTAGTGATACGCGGGTTGGAGGGTCAGGGGGAGGGAGGTGGGGGCGTCGATTGGAAGTGTTCCGCGTGCTGTGGGTGCGGGTGCAGGTTTCAAGCCTGGATAGATGTGCTTGGTGGTGGATTTGGGGTGCGCTGTGGGTGGTATGCTGAGAGCGCTGGAGGAGGAAGAGACTTCGTTGGGTGTACACGCGGTTTGATGTTTGTTGGTAGCAATGGAGGGCTGGCTAGGCTTTGGGTGATGGGCCATCGAGACTACATTCAATGGGGCTGGCGCAGGTGCGTACTGCTGACCCATTCCCTGAGCAGTGTTGAGGTCGGCTGAGGCGGGATACGCGTCCTTGTATATATAGTGGAGGAAGAGACAAAAGATGGTGGGATCGACCTCAGGGAGTCGGATGACCCAGTCTGGTTTCTTCACTTTCTCTTCTACCTCTTCCTCGTCGTTGTCTAACTCGATCTTGATCGCCGTCTTGGTCTCTTCGGGTTCCGCCGTACTTTCGGCTGAATTGCCTTGACGGGTAGTCTCTGATAGCTTTCGTTTCTTGTTGGTACTAGTCGAGGACAAGACAGTTAGACGCAACTGAGAAACTTGCTGGTGGAAGTAGTTCGAATAGTGACACAGGAGTGCAACGGGAAGGATGAAGCTTCGGCGGTTTTGATGTTCTCCAACTACGACTCGTATAACGTTCCCTTCAATCCTTACAGTTGTTAGTGACGTACGCCGAAGTCTACCAACTGAGATAGCTTACATTTTAACAAACATATCCGGTTGTTTTGCACCAACTGCTTGCGGAAGCGGGGGTTGAGCTGCGGTTGGCGGTAGTTGAGCTGGTGGTGCCTGTTCGATCATTGTCGTTGGCAGGACTGGTAACGCTTTGGAATTTGGGAAACTGATAGTCGGTTGAGCAGGCAGAAAGAGCTTATGGAGTTTGTTGAAGCAGAAGTTAGTGGATGTAGATGATAGAGGCCTTATTTTTATCTCATCAGTACGGCGTTCACCTGGTAAAACAAACGGTCGAGGCGACGGGTGCGAGAGACACTTTCACCTCGTTTCGAAGTGAGTGAGTGACATGTAGGCAGAAGTAAAAGCTTGAAGCTTTCACGCACACATGCTGAAAGTAAAGAAAGCTGTATGATCGGGACCTGTCTCAGTAAAGTAGGAAACTTCCGCACCCTCATCTAACTGTAGCATCTTGAGGTGATTGCAGGCTCGGTACATGCTCATGTCGAAGACGGACGATATATTTATGGCAGATCAATCAGGAGCTTCGATTAATCACTTACGAAATACTGAAACGTTTGCATCACATGTAAGAAGTCGGATCAAGTTTGAGAAAGGTTCGCGTCGTAGTGAAAATTGAAGATGTATGTATTAATCGCACTCTACCAAGAAGGCATGGGGTGAATGCCAAGGCATTATGCATGTTTGCGTGGGCACCACAACAATAGATACATACGCAGATGGTAGCCTATTTGTCACATGACAAAGCATAATTCTAGAAAACGATGAACATCTCAATCGTTGTAAATGAATCACTTCAAAGTTCAAGGCACATGGTTTAGCAGAGAACATGGTGTATTAGACGCTCACTATGAGCAAACTACTTCAGTAGAAAGTATGGGTATGGTAAGTCAATCCTAACAAAGAGGCAGTCATGAGATCTGCTAATCTCATAGTGGCCAAGAGAGACAACCGCCAAACTAGACTTTCGCCTCGACGTTGACATCCTCAACGTGGCCGTGGTGACCAAACTTGAGTTTTCCGTCCTCAATATCACGGGCAACGCGGTCAAGACGCGACTCAACCTTTCCAGCCTTCCAAGCAGGCAGACCAGAATCAAAGACATCGTCCATCTCCTCGAGTGTCTTGCCCTTTGTCTCTGGTGCGGTCAAGAACATGTGAATGAACGCAACGGCGTTGAAAGTACCGAAGATCATGTACATCTTCCAGTTGATGGACCAAAGAAGGGGTGGAACAGCAAAAGCGAGAGCACAGTTCCAAGTCCAGTTTGTAGCGGTGGCGAGACTGACGGCTTTGGCGCGGACCTTGGCGGGGAAGATCTCAGATGGGTAAGTCCAGGAGACGGGTCCCCAAGTGGTGGCAAATGTAGCGACAAAGAGGTATGAGCATGCTACAATGGCCTTGGAAACGTCGCTGCGCTCACGAGGTACTACCCATGAGATATCCTTGTCGGATTTGTCGGGATTGGGATTGCCGTAAGAGGCCTGAAGAGCGCCCGTGGTGAAGAGCCAAACAGCCATTCCAAAGGATCCGCAGAGCAATGCTGGGCGACGACCGAACTTGTCTAGGTATAGGATAGCCGGGAGAGTCATGACAACATTGATGATGTACTGAATAGATGCAGTGAGGAGCTCATCGGCGATTCCAGCTCCGCGCATAATGAACACAATGTAGTACATCATGATGTTCATACCTGAAACAGTCAGTAACGGTGTTATGAGTTTAAGGGATTTCCATACCGCAGAGCTGCGACCACATCTGAATGGACATGCCGAGTATGACGCGCTTGAGAATGCGAGGCTTGACAAGAGCAGCGAAACTAGTTTCAGCAACCTCACGCTCAAAAGCAAGAGCCTCCTCAATCTCCTTGTATTCAGCAAGAACCTTGGGGTGGTTGACATCGCCACCACCGTGGAGGTTGGCGAGAACTTGGAGGGCCTCCTCCCAGCGGTCTTTTGAAGCTAGCCAACGTGGAGATCGAGGGAAGAAGAAGAAGCCGATGAAGAGGATCGCACCAGGAACAGCCTGGATACCCCATGGGATTCGGAAGGCAGCAGTGGCTTGGTTTGGGTTGTCAACACCTCCATCTACGAAGGAACTTCCGTACTGGATAAAGTACTGGATCACTGCAAGTATGTCAGCGTGAGGAGAACCAGCAAAACCACGATATCAATCTAAACAAGGCACTTACATATACCCCAGGTAATAGTCCATTGCTGTAGTGAAACCACGCGGCCACGAATCTGCTTTGGCGCGATCTCTGCTTGGTAGACGGGAACCATGGCGGAGCAGATACCAATGGCATATCCGCCAACTGCTCGACCAACACAGAGGAGAGCGACACCGTTAGACGCCGCCTGGAAGATTGCTCCAACAATCCAGATGAGGGCGCCAATCTGGATAGCGACGCGACGCGAGAGCCGATCGGCGATGAAGGAAGAGGAGAGAGCTCCCAAGAGCGAGCCCGCAGGCATAGCAGCGGTTATACCACCTTGGCGAGTCCCACTGGGGTTGCCAAAGTAGCGCTTGTACGCTGGAGTGCCAAGCGCGCCCGACATGGACGAGATATCAAAGCCAAACAGGATACCGCCAAGGGCTGCAAATCCTGTTGTTGCATAAACGTTGTAAATCTGGGGGAACTGTAGTACTATAATCAGTAATCTTATCAAGGCGTAACCAGATGTTGAAAGCTTACCTTCATCTTGCCAAGTGATTGTGACCAGGCTAGAAAGACAAGTCGGTGGAACGGGTGGAGAGAAAGGTGTACAGAGTGAGATGGCTACAATTTTATATAAGAGGAGGTGTGCATAGTGCGCGTGATCTCGCTGGAATACAGTCCGTGTGGGTGGCCAGTTGGATTTTGTCTTTCACTCCTGCTGTAAACTAGGCAGTTCCCATGCTGTGGCGTTTGTCTAAATTGGCAACCCCGCTAATAGGCGTTGGACTGGGGTACATGTGATCCTACAGGAAAGCGGGAATATTTCCTGGGGTAGTACAGGTGAAGGTCGCAGCCCCATGTCATTATGATGAAACCCTCCAATGGATGGACTTGAGTGCGACGCATGTACCTAGCACATATGCAAACCTACAGTTTCTCAAGTTCGTGGAGTCGTACCGACAGAGCATCGAGCAGTGGAGCATGTATGCCACGATATATACCGGTTCTTATGTGGGGTCGAAACCAAGGGACATCGCACTGATGCATATCAGTCGATGATCAGGAGCTCTTGGTATTCGACCCGCTACTGCAAAACTGGCAACTCAGGAAACCAGCCTTGCTCAGATCGCAAGCAAGCTCTCCAGTGACTATGGCTGCCAATAGCAACAATTGATCGACACAAATGTCCTGGTTTGGGATCTCCGACTTGGCACAGGCGCGGCATTACATGATGTCTCGCGAGCAGGATTCAGTGAAGATGAGCGCCAGTCTGGTTGCGCAGCACCATGCAGCTAAGGTGACCACCAAAGCAAGTAGTGGGACACCTGAGGTACGTTCTATGTCCAATAAAACTCTTTCCTTTAAATCTGTGGGTCGTACGCATGTTGTGGGATATGCAAGCGAAGCATTTGAGGAAGACCAGACGTTGCATTCGGGAGAGGAGACGACGTGCGCCAAGCACACAATGGTGCCAGCAAACTGACACCCAAGCTCTCGGCTGCCTTTGTCCCGCTCATCAACAACCCGTCGAATAGGTGCATGATGGCTGAGGCATCACTCAAATACGGGGGAGTGGAGCGCTTGGGTAGCTATTTCCAGCAATCCTACCGGCGCGTTGGATTCTCTCGCATTGCTGATTGGTGGTTGAATGGCTGGCCCGCACGCGCGGCACTTCTGTTCCGAGTACAGAGTTGGATGCAGTCAAGGGTCATGGTTTAAAGGAATCAACTGCCTGTTATGTGGGGATGTGAAGGTCTCTGGGTTGGATCGCGTGGCCCAGGGCGGGGTTTGGTCCGGCCTGCCAAGTCTACCACAGTGCCGGTGTCACTGCAGTATGTACCATGTACGGGTGTGCCTGTTTTGAAACCATTCATTTGTATAGGCAACATCTCATTCCCTGTTCCAGACGTGGTCTCTTCCTCCCAAAACCCAATTAGAAAATCATCGAAGCGAATACTAAAATACGGAACCGATTCAGGGAGGATGTACTTAGAACATCCGATTCCATATCGCGACATGCAACCCACAAATGATTTGTATCAAACACCTCACGACATATCGACTGAAGTGGGATTGCTATAAGCTGCACACATTGTCCTACATGGTAGCTATACCGATGTTATGCTGTAGCAAATTCAACTCACCGTGTCTTGGACGAGTCATGACGGACTACCCTACCTGAACGTGCTCTCCGGCTGAGCAGAACACACTTTGGGGAAATGACATGGCGACTGAGCACTAGTTGCTCTCACCTGACAGAACTTAACGATATACTGGAAGGACGACAGAATGGCTTAAGTATGTAAGCCGGTGCTGATCAGTTGGCAACAAGCTATGTGTATCCAGTGCTTTTTTTATCCAATCTGATACGGCTCCCAGTAGATGCAGATAAGGATCAACCTATCAATTCAGCATACCGTTAATAGGCATTCACATTCGCTGTATTAAGGTTTGCTTTTCTCCGACAAGATGCAATGCACCTGCATTCGCGAAATCGAATCATTCAACGGCCCTGGATTGCAATATCATTCTCGGCCGCGTACCTGCATATCGGATGCGAGCAATGTCCAACCTCTGTCCTCGGCTCTTTGCGCTTCCGTTTTTATTTCCAAGCTTGGAAATTCCGTAATAGTGGATATTTCTGTCCATGCTCATCTCTCAACAACTAGCATGTTTACCTCTCAGCAGCCGAACACCAACTTCTGGTCTCTCATTGGCTGCAACCGACCTATACACAGACCAATGATAGGGAATTGCCCACCACCTTCCAATTGCATCACGCAGCACCGTCTAGCACACTTCTAGCCTCTCCAAAGTCTGACATGCCGCTGGAATGGGATGGCCTCGTGTCGCACTGCATCTCATGATTCTTGTACCTTTCCCAGTCGGGATCTACTATCAAGTCCGCGACACATAGTCGCGATGCTCCTGCATAAGGTCGCGCGCACCAACCTGCTGATGCCGACAGCTGCCTGGGCCCATGACATGGTGATCTGTCCCCTGAAATGCTTATGAAGAATGTGCCGCGGACTGCATCCCACGTCTCGGGAACAGTATAAGTATCGTACCACGCTGTCGTAACCGAGCAGCAACACAGTCAGCTGCGGCTTCTGGATAAAATATGAGCATACTGCGACAGCTCATTCAGTGCGGACTACAGCCTACACTCCTCATAACCATCACTACAACGGCGTATCGCTAAATCCTCGAAATCTACATATCTCAAAAAAATCTAGTTGGTCGGTGACTAGCAGAGACGAGACATCGGAACTGTATTACGCACTTCCAGGATCGACCGTGGAGGAGGACATCAGCTGGAAGCGGTCACCGGATTCCGTAAGCCGAACTCAAAATTCGATCACCGTATACAAGTCAGGCGTCTGCTTCAGTGGCTGGGAATTTTGAATATCATACACACATAACTCACTCATGGAACCACTACGATCGTACTTTTCAGATCTTCTCTCACCTTGTTGGATCAAAACTCGACCTCAAATCACAACGGAACGCAACGCCAGTTCAGCTGGACTCTAGCTAAAACAACAGGAAACGATTTCCATTCTCAACGATTCTTATATACACCTAGCCGCAGCATAGGCTAGAAATATCCGAAACCACGGTATCGATATGCCGCACCACATTACAAACTGCGTCTTTGCGCGCACGAGCCTGACAACCTGTGACGTCTTTGTGCGGGCCTTGGCTCACATGAGCCCAAGGGCGGAACTATCACCCGAAGAATTCATCGAAGCAGCAAGTCCATGGTTTCTGGATACCGAAACAGTGTGGAGTAGGGTGTTTCTCACAAGCACAGGATGAGAAGGGAGAATATTTCCCTGATAGCGGGGAGAAAAAAAAGAAATTTATTGTAGACACCTTGGCTCAAGTCCGGCAACTCCCTGCAAAGGTGGACGGAAAACATCCCATCGATCCTCCGTGATTCGCGGACCTAATTTACAAGGCTCTATCTAACGCAACACTTAATACAACGTCTTACTCACAGCATACACATCCAACCCCCAACAACCCTCCCACCACCTCCGCACACAACAAACCCCTCATACGTCATCCACCGCGTCTCTCTCCCCTCTTCAGCCCCAAATCCTGCTTCCCATACCTAGCACGAAACCGCACTTTCCGCCGCATTCTCACAATACTACTATCATACGCGTCCTTTGCACTACCAAACGGACGCTTCCGATATCGTCGCCAGTGTTCGATCATTGAGCGTGAAAGCCAGGATGGATGCATAGCCCAGGCTGGTGAAGCGGAGGAGGAAGTAGGGTTAGTGGAGGGGATCATGAATGAAGAGCGCGGTGAATAAACCATGTGGATGAGAGGGAGGTCACGGGACACGCATCTCAGATCCGAATGGTTGGGAACCAGGGCTATTCTCTCCGGTGTGGCGAGAAGCGGGCTAGTAGGAGAGCTATCCCGAGACCCCAATATAAGCACGAATGTGAAAAGATGGAGAAACGGCATTATTGTATGTCATTAGCTACGTAGAATCAAGAGAGAACGAGAAATAAGATAAAACCCCCCGCATAGAGTCAGTCCTCTAGTTCGCTTATTGCCCCATTCCAAGACTCTTTTTTTGGGGGGGCATGCAAGATGAGGTAGGAGCAGAGTTATGCCGATATGTCTACTTATATGCTTTCTAGATCTTAGCATGAAACCGCTAGTTCTAGCGGCGCTTTAACCCACGGTACCTTGGGGAGAAGATGCATGTAGGTGCGGGTAGACTATACCATTTATGACTGTAGCGAGGGGCGTAAGGCGCGTGGTGCATAAATCTAGTGAAGAAAAAAAGGGATGGATGGGGAAGGGGACAGAGACACAAGATACGGCACAGAGTAAATGTTTTGGTGTTCAACCAGGTACTACTGTAAGGGCAATAGTATGATTGAATAATGCATGATTGGAATACTATTCTATGGCATGTTTATTAATTGTTCGATAAAAAAAGAGAAGTGAAAGGCAAAGCCAATGATCGGGGAGCGAGGATGAAAGAAGTACAAGAAGAAACCCTTCGGAGCCGTGGTGTCGCTCGGGTATGACCAACACCCCCAACGCCAAAAAGATAATACCTCCATCTACAAAGCATGTCGTAACCTGTCTGTCTGCATCTGTTACGCTAGATATGTGTCCCTACGATCTGCTTGCGCTACCAGGCTGGTGTATTAGAAGAGAGGGGTGTTTAAGCAGGAGAGGCGATTGCGCCGTCACCTAGGACCCTCGCCACCATGATATAGAGCATCATTGTGCCAAGGATGATCCTCCATTTATTGCGGCTCAACCAACTCTGGCCTGCATCTCGTGCTATTTGCGCAGCGTCCTGGACAACTGTTGCGCTGGTACCGGGTCGCCGTCTCAGGCCCGAGACGTCCGGTGAGCAAGGTGGGTGTTGTGCGGGTGAAGGAGCGGGCCGGGGTAGACCCGTGGCGGGATCAATGCGCTTTTCCTTCATCCACCTAAGGTTCTCCTCATCAACGTCGGGCCATTCGTGTCGGAACTTTGCACCGCCGTCGCCTGCCCTGATGTTGCCGTTTTGACCGCCGGCCGCGTTGCCCGAGCCGATCGCCTTTGTACCACCACCTGTACTGTTCCACCACCTCGTGCGCTGTGCAAAGAGTTTACGCTCGGCGTCGGATGCGCGGACACTACCCGTCGTCATCTCCTCGCTCGTCATGAAACTCAGCAGGCCAGTGAGAATGGTGCTGACCTCCCAGGCGGGATTGAAGCTCTTAGGGTGAAAGTCGGATATACTCAGGCACAATCGGCTGCTGGGCTGAAAGCGGCCAGAGGGTGTGTGCATGCGAATAGCGGGCGGGGCGAAGGGATAATCTGGCGGGAAGTTGAGGGTGCCCCAGTACTGGCCACCCTCGTACGGCGTGTCTGGCGGGCCGGTGATGATGTAGTGCCACTCGAGGATGTTCCGGTCCGAGGGATGTGCGGTAATGTAGGGCGGCGGGGATTTTGAAATGGTGGCATATTCTCTGGTGAGGCGCTTGGTGGCTGCCGGTGTCGCCATGGTGGGTGGGTGTGGTATGTGAAGGGTGGGTTGGCTGGGGTTGTCGACGTGGTCCTATCTAAGGAATCGACACTGACGTGCTGTTTGTATGATGGCGACAAAGCAAGAGCGGTTGGCAGGATGCGCCTGCTGTAAAGCCGGGAGCGCAAACAAGCCGTAGTCTGAACAAAGAGAAGAAGAAGAAGAAAGCACAGGCGGCGAGAAAGAGGTAATAGGGATCAAATATGAGAATGAGAGAGAAAGAAAGAGACCGAGTCTGGGGTTCGGGGTCAAACCGTGGTCGGGAAGCAGGCGGCACGTGCGCTCCGACACAGCCCGCAGCGGGCGATGCAGACTTCAAGGTTTCCGAACGTCTGCCAAGCATCACGCATCCAGACAACACACAGCCCAATGGCTTCGCCGCACGAAGACGATGTACGCAGTCTAGACACCTGTATATAGCTACTGGCGGCTAATTGACTGTCCAGGTCTTCGAAAGGCTCAAGAACGGGACGGACCTGAAGGAGCAGCAGCGACAGCAGGATGAGATCAACGCGCGATTGCAAGCTCAACAACAGCGGGCGCAGCAGCGACTGGGCGAATTGGTATGCATCATAGAAAGGGAGGGATAGTAGTCAATGGCATTGCTGATTCTATCCCAGGTTGAAGACAACACCTCGCTGCCAGTGACAATCTCGTCCGTCCGCGTGCTCCATGCCAATCGCACACGGAGAAGTTTCCTCGAGCGGGTGGTTGAGCCACTGCTGAGCGCAAACCGCACCGAGCCATACACGTTGGAAGAAGCGCTCAAGGAGGTGGGTGAGGCTACCGACAAGCTCAATCGTTTTGGTACGACCCCCACCAACTACTTGCTTTCACATGTCTGACACCCACCAGGCATCTTCAAGTCACCAATCTCAGTCTACCTCGACCGCCCCAGCCAGACCATTGCCACATCCTCGCCTACCGACGTCGATGTCTACATCTCGGCCATTGAGCGCGGCAACTACACCATCAAGACAGGAACAGAGGCCGGCGCTTCAGAGGCAGACGCCTATGTCCACGCCGAACTCCGCAATCTGTTTGGAGGAGCAGAGACGCTCAACGCACACGGATCCCTGGGTACACGGACGCGCTCAGCCTACTCTCTCGCTTTTGATACGCCCATCCTCGCCAACCCCGATCTCAAGTTTCAGTTGAACGGTTTCGCAAGTTCGACACTTAAAAGCTGGGCGAGCCATGAAGAGGTTCTCAAGGGTGGAAACTCGAAGCTGCTATGGAGAATGAAGAATGGAGCTACGCATGAAATTGGTTACTCAGCCATTTGGCGGCAGATCACCAGCCTGGCAGAGAACGCTTCGCCTTCTATCCGCGCCGATGCAGGCGATTCCTTCAAGTCAAGCATTACACACACCTGGCTTCAGGACAAGCGTGACTACCCTCTTCTTCCAAACAGGGGTTACATGATGAAGAGTGTATCTGAACTCGCAGGTTTTGGTCCCCTGAAAGGTGACACTGCTTTTTGGAAGTCCGAGGTCGAGTCACAAGTCGCACTTCCCTTTGGCAACACTGGCATTACTCTTACCGCTGGTCTACGAGGAGGTCTTCTCTACCCTATGAAGCTCGCTGGTGAAAACCAGTATCAGGCTTCCCGCATCAACGACCGCTTCCAGCTTGGTGGCCCCAACAATGTCCGCGGGTTCCGCCTTGCAGGACTTGGTCCCCGTGATGGACCTGATTCGCTGGGCGGTGACATCTATGCAGCTGGTGGCGCATCACTGCTCCTTCCCATCCCACGCGTCGGCAAGGAGACTCCCCTCCGCCTGCAAGCCTTCATCAACGGCGGCCGCCTTCTTGCACTCAAGAACCCCAACTCCAAAAAGGAAGATGGATCCTTTGGCAGCTCAAGCGACGTCTACGGCGCTATCCGAAAATCCTTCTCAACCCTCACTGCCGAGATGCCGAGTGCAGCAGCAGGTTTCGGACTCGTGTACGCACATCCAGTTGCGAGATTCGAAATCAACTTTTCCCTCCCCCTAGTCATGAGGGCCAAGGAAGAGAGCAGGAAGGGCTTGAGCTTCGGAGTAGGAATCGAATTCTTGTAGCCAATCTATATATAGAGAAGAAGATATGTACATGTACTAGTAGGCTCTGTGTTGACTCGAGCAAGCAAGCAAAACACTTTTCACTTTTCGCACTTCGCTTTACTTCCGTACCGAACGCGATCTTCGTGACAAGGTGTCCTGCTTACACAGCAATAGTGAGCAACACTGTACCACCTATCTAGCTTGCCACCAACTGCGGCCCCTCAAACACCTTCTTGGGATCATACACCGCCTTCAACTTGACCAACTTCTCGTAATTCTCACCCCAGTACCTCTTATGCGCCTCATCCTTGCTCAACCTCGGATCCGCATAGTTGATATACGCGCCAAACTGCTCGCCAGGCGTCGCACTCTCAATCGCACTGACCCACCCGTCTAGGAAAGAAAAGTAACTCGACTGATATGTATCGCTGTTCATGATGCGATCGTAAAATTGCATCTTGAAGACGGCGTCGCGGTGCGAGTACGCCGTCGCACTGTTGGGCACGGCCGACACGGCGGAGCTCTTGCCGCCGTGCAGGTCAATCAGGAGGTACCATCCGCGCTGGATCTTTACGGTGGTGGTGAAATAGTAGTCTGCCAGGGCGTAGATGGCTTTTTCGGACAGAGGCTGCGTCATGAGGGACTTGGCGTAGAAGTTCTCGTGGGTGTCGTAGATTTCCGCCTGGGGCAAGGGGCCGAAGGCGAAAGCGGTCAGTGTGTCGATCCAGCCTTTGACGGAGACGGAGGTGCCGGAACCGGAGCTTTTGGCACCGATTTTGTCGAGGAGGGGGAGCATGATTGCGTCGTAGGAGGAGCGGTTGCCGTAGTAGACGCCGGTGAGTTGGCCCGGGACGAAGGTACGCATGTTTAGTTCTGCGGGCTGGTCGTACAAGCTGAAGTTTTGGAGGGTGGAGAGGACTTTGGCAAGTTGCGAGGTGTTGGAGGGGGAGAAGTTGTAGGTGAAGTTTATGATGTTCTCGGGTGCGTCGTAGGTTTTGAATTTGTAGTCGACGACGATGCCAAAGGCGCCGCCTGCGCCACGGAGAGCCCAGAAGAGGTCGGGGTTCTCGGTGGCGGAGGCTGTTACGACTCTGCTGTCAGCCAAGACGACGGTCATGGAGATGACTTGGTCGAGGGCGAGGCCGTGAGTGCGCGAGGAGAGGCCATAGCCGCCGTGGAGAGTGAGGCCTGAGATGCCAACGCTGTGGTGATGGTGTTAGTGAAGGGCTTCTTCAGTGATGCACATTTGTGCTCTGTTAGAGACTTACCCAGGGCAGGTTCCATGGCTGAAGGCTTGCTTTCCTTGAGCATACAGTTTTGTTGCAATGTCACCCAGTCGTCCACCTCCTTGAATCACGGCGGTGTGAGTAACTGGATCGGCAGTGACATTGTTGAAGCGACGCATGTCAACGACCAAGTGGCCGTCCTCTCCTCCAAGACCAAACGAGGCATAGCTGTGTCCTCCACACTTGGCAGAGACTCGGATTCCAGCTGCAACGCCACAGGCCACGGCATCTTGAATGTGCTTGATAGTCGATGGCACAGCATAAGAGGCAGGCGTGATAGGCACACGAAGGTTGAACGGCTTTATCGCCTGAGTGTAGTTGCCAGTGTTCTTGGCGTACGTTGGGACACCGTTGGAGGCAAGACACTCATCAAGAGTAGCACGCTTGTCGAGGGGGTTGGCAAGCGTGGTAGTAGAAAGAAGCGTAGCCAAGGCCACAAACCAAGTAGAACAAGCTTTCATGCTGAAGAGGGGTTGGGATAGACTTCACAGCAGTATCGTGAGTGATCGTCTATAACCGTAGTCATCCCATTGCTTAAGTGTTTCTTGTACCCCCAGGAATAGGAAATTGACAAGCACACCCATCTTTGCAGATTGTACTATACAAACCAAGCACGGCTTGAAAAACACGGATGCCGGGAAGAAGCTTTCACATTAACTTTCCAAATGCAGCCGTGTATACTTTGCTAGGAAAAGATCCACATATTTTTCTTGGTTCTCCATCGGAGCCATGAAGGCGCGCCCGATATCACGCCAAGTATAGGGAGGTGTCGCGTATAACATGGGCGTATCATCAGTTGAGATGGTGGCCGAGGGGGCCCCGTGTGTAAGTACTAGGAGAAGAGAGTTCATCGTTCTGACGTCATCCGCGTGGAGATTGGCGGAGCGCAAGATTAAAAATTGACTACTTGTCTAAAACCCTACAAGGTCTTAGGTGATGTACGGCAAGGCTCTCTTTGCCGGCATATACGAGCATGAGGGCGGGGGCTTGGCGGGGGTGGCAGCGGCAGCCACGTTCCCGGCCAACGGCGCTGCCAAGGCATGCCCCTAGATTAACCTCCGACACGTGAGCGACATAGCCGGAATACATAGTTGTTTAATTTCCCCAGCTTGATCTACTCGGGCACGCCATCCGGCTGAAACAAACCATCCCCCCGTCGAAACATGGCCTCAGATTACGATAAATTGTCCGCTACGTCGTCTTTAACCGGCTTGGAATTGCATGCTTCTCCACAAGGAAGCTTTCCCCCGTCCTGCATTCCCATCTCATAGTGCAGTCCGCCTCTTTAGCCTGCGGCGGTTGTGGCTGCTTGTTTCAGCATGGCCGGTGGGAATTCTCCTTTGCGTGCGCGTGCCACTAAGTCCATCATAGCGGAGATTCCAGAAGGATACAATGCAAGCGTACAAAACCGCGCGACTGCCCGGAGTTTGAGGCCCACACCTGTCTCCATCGTCACTCATTATGCTGTCTACCAACCCCCTTCTCTTGCCGCTCTTCGGCTCCGTTGCGAGCGCCGCCAACCTATGGGCCAGCCATTACTCGGGTACCCTCAACTACCTCACTTTTAGCGGAAACTCCTTGACTCTGAGTGGCTCGACACCTACCGGTAATAACCTGCCAAGCTGGCTCACGTACGACCATGCGGGAAAGGCCATCTACGTTGCGGACGAAATCTTCACTGGTCAAAGCGGGGGAAACCTTGTGTCCTTTGCTGTCGGCAACAACGGTACCGTGAGCTCGCAAAGAAAAGGGCCGACCCCTCAGGGCGTAGTTGCAACAACGCTCTATGGAGGTTCTGACGGGCGAGGCTTTATTGCCAATGCTCACTAGTAGGTCAACATGCTCTCCACATGTCAGCTGATGCTAACCTCAAAACAGCCAAACCTCGCAGCTAACGACCTTCAAGCTGCCGTTGGACGGACAGCAGCCACTCCAGACAATCAAGTACGTTGGAAAAAGTGTCAACCCTTACCGTCAGGAGGCCGCTCATCCCCACCACGCCTTTGTGGACCCAACTGGAGATTTCCTCATTGTACCGGATCTTGGATCCGATCTCATCCGCATTCACAAAATCGACAAGTCTTCGGGCAAGTTGACGGAATGCACCCCCGCAAAGCCAGTTCCTGGAACCGGACCCCGACACGGCGTCTTCTGGAAGCCCTCGGCGAAATCTTCCCGCATCCGACAAGCCGGAGGCAACACGGTTCTCTTCATTGCCAATGAGCTGTCCAACAGCATCTCTGGATGGGCTGTATCGTACCCCTCGGGAGGATGCTTGACCTTGACCCTCAAGCAAACATTGACGCCATACCAAGGCAACGCTACCGCCGTTACCGGCACCAAGGTTGGCGAGATCCACGTCAAGGACCAATACGTCTACATTTCCAACCGAAATGACAAGAAGTTCAATGGTCAGGACTCCATTACTCAGTACACCATTGATTCCACCGGAGGCCTTACGTGGACTGATCTTACTTCGTCTCACGGCACCTATCCCCGCACTTTCGATATCAACAAGGCAGGTGACTTTGTTGCCATCGGCGACCAGACCACTGCCAATGTCGCCATTGTTGCCAGAGATGTCAAGACTGGTAAGCTTGGCCAGAAAGTAGGTGACTTGAGGATTGGTGCCGCCGGCAGACCTGAGAACGAGGACGGCCTGAGCGCTGTTGTATGGGCCGAGTAAGCCGAAAGTATTACAGTAAGCACGCGGCGTGCCTTCGGTACGAGAAACCTATTCGGGAAGCTGGCGGGAAGGCCCGGTTATTGGATAGGATGTACATATCATATTCGTGTTTAAACTTTGGGCTAGTTGAAATCATGAGATTCATGTTCGTGGAAGAATTGTTGTCGGGGCGGAAGGTGTGAATGATGTGGTCCGCCAAGATGCTAAGACGCTAATGAGCATTGATGCTCTCCGTAGTAGAGACTGTATCACTTGGTGCTTTGTACACAAGCCGTGTGCCAAGTCCTACGGCTGAGGAAATGAATCCGTCAGCATCATAATTCCATGAAAGTGGTGTGTACACAAGCAAAGCACAGTCCCTCAAAAACCTGCACGTCCCAATCCTGTTGACTACAATAAAGACTCATAGCCACCTCACTTTATGCCTTACATTACAGCTCACAGCTTTTACAGAGAACGTAGAGGACATGTACTGTTGTGGTTGCTTGTTACCCACAAGCAGAGATCACTGATGGCTAGTCACTGACAGATTCAAATCATTGCGTCCATGGAAGCCAATACTCAGTATACTGACAAGTCTTCCACGGTCGACTGTTCATCAAGTTTTCCTTTCATAACATATTGGTTATGAAAACAAGCGCGATCTGCAGATGACTCCTAAAATTTCATAAGAATTAATGTCAACGAACAAGCACAGAATAGACATGGCGTTTAGACTAGATCCATGAATCATCGATTGGATGGTTTTATACGTACATTGCGAGAATAAATTGAACATTTAACTGCGAACATCCAAAGAGCCAAGTACAAACGCTAAGATCAGACTGCTTCAACAACCACTGTCGCTGCGTCCGCTCATCATCTGCTTGTATGAGAAGCCTATCAATCCGGTTCTAGGTAGGAACATTATCTATTCTAAAGGTCAAGATTAGGCCCACGGCAAGGACCTTACTCTATGATAGCTTTGTATATAGTGCATAGTGTCTGCTTGAATGAAGTGTCTTTTCCTAGGTTGGTTCTTCAGGAAATGATAAGAATGGCCCAGGTTTGGAATTCATTAGCTGAGCTGCACGCTAGAAGATTCCAAAAGATTGCTAGCACATTGGTGATTTTAGTTGATGTTTTTTGATAAAGTACAATATTTTCTAAGAAAACGGTGTATGACGAGGGAAAGCTTGAAGCGACTCATATCAAAAGTCGCGCGTATCATAAAAATTTGCTCATGAAAATACCTGCACCAATTGCAAGTCTGAGAAGAATTATAACACTAAGATTTGTTGTGTGGTAGCGATATTGCTCTCATCCAAATAAGACAAAATTAAAACTCACCAACATGACTTCTACCAAGCATGGCCAATATCCATATTCATTCCAATATCCCTATCAAGGAGGTACCACACTCCCTCGCACCTACCGCAACCCATCCTCCTCTCCTCCCCTCTATCAACCCTCGCTATTCCACTCCGACCATCCCCATCATTCTCTCCACGGCATTCTTACCCACCATGTCCCAAACCGTCACCTTCCTCACCACCTTCGCCCCGCTCCCGCCCTCCACCCCATCCTCCCACGCCCACATCATCAGCGACTTCGCCCACGGCACCTCGACTCCCCACCTCCAAGACGCCATCGTCACTCTCCTCTACAACATCTCACCCAGCACTCTCTCCACATTCCTCGACCGAGACATCAAAGAATTCCGCCTCGTGCAGACACGACGGCGAGGCAGAGATGCAGGCGAGGAACTCGTAGTCATGAAACGAGGATGCAAAGTCATCGTACGAATCTTACTTCCCCCACCCCCAAAATTTGACTTTTGTACACATTTTTTTTTACATTTTTTTCTTTCATACCGTCCGTAGGCAAAAAAAAGTGCGTAATTAATCATACATGCAAAACGCTGACACTTACATCAGGTAGGTCTCGCAAATCACTCCCCGGACCTCTTTGATACCCTCGAGTTCGACAATCTCGTTCGTCTGGAGATTGATGCCGAGGGCGCGTGGAAAGTCATGTATGCGTCGTATCGCGATTACTTTCGCATTAGTTGGGATGATGTGTGGGATGGGATCACGGTGAATCGGGGCTGGGATGATCTCAGTGTGAGGGCTTGGGTGGAGGATCCGAGGGAGGAGAGTAGGAGGAGGTTGGAGAGACTTGCCGATGAGTTGATGCGGGTGGTGCTCAGGGGGAGGATGTGGGAGGAGATTGGGTTTGCGTCGACGCTTGTTACTGGGTAGTAGAAAGAATGAGATGGACGGTTGGGTGTTCGGGATAATGGATTGGATAAGTTCGCGTTTGGTTATGGCAGCTGTATTGTTTCGGTATGGGATGCTGCATTGAGTACCTCAATTTGCTGTTGTTTGCGTGGGTGTATAGAATCTCTACCTGTCCACTTCGATTCCTCAAGTGACAGGAGAATGTATAATGCGTTGCAAGACCCATAGATTTAAAGTTTTTCCGTTTCTTATCAAATTAAATATTTTTCTTAGCAACACGTTCTTTTGGCCGCGTTGCACGATTCATTTCTTGGTAGCTACACATCTTCACTCGGCATCGATCGAAGATTATTGTCTTGTTTTTATCCAGTGATCAGAAATTAAACCATTGCAGATACTGGCCATGTCATATACCGAATATACCCTGTGAGATCTCACCGGTCTCTTCACATCTCATCGTTGTTCACTTGCATCAAAGTGTCACACTCATCACCTCACCTCACCCATCTCATCATTCACCAGTCGACCAGCTCCCCAACCTCCTATATAAACTCAACCCCCCGGCACCTCCAACTCCAAACCAATTCAAATCCCTTACTATCAACCACAAATTCCAATTGAAACTCCCCCATCAATAATGTCCTCCACCATTACTCCCACCGCAATGGACCTCTCCACGCCCCCCGCCACTCCATCCAGCAGCGCCCAGTATTCACCCACCAAACCCTCCCCAGCACCCATCAACAACGAAACCGAAAACTACACTACCGCCTTCCCCTCCCTCCCGCCAACCACACCCGCAACCCACGCCCACATCATCAACCTCCAATCCCCGCCTCCAACACCAACCCTCCAAGACACCCTCGTTACAACCCTCTACCACACCTCCCCAGCAACGCTATCCCACTTCCTCGACCCAACCGTACACACCTTCAAACAAGTACTCGGAAAAAGCGACATAAAGCTTGTAATTTGGCGCAAAGGCGTCGAAGTTTTTGTACGTTACTCCCCCTTTCTACTTTTGCGCCCTTTCTGCTTTCTTCTTCTTCCTCCTTTCGCTTTTGCTTACCAAACCCCCTTTTGAATTTTTTTGTTTCCCCTGCGACGTTTTGTACCCCACCCTGCCCACCGCCAAGACCACAAGCTAATGGGAGAGAGAGAGAGAATGCATATAGATTGGCATGTTTGAAAATCATACGCAACTAAAGACTTTTCGCTTCCTGCACCTTGCGGGTTTACTGGTCGGATATGATGGGAGCTGGCGTGTTACGTGTGTGGCGGTGAATGCGTATTGTGCAACAAGGTGGAGCGATGTTTGGGCTGGGAAGTTTGAGTGTAAAGGAGGTGTGGATGTGATGAGGGTTTATAGGGATGATGGTGAGGAGGAGGAGGGGGTGGAGAGGGGGGTTAGGGAGATGGCTGAGAAGGTGATGGCGGGGAAGTTTTGGGAGGGTATGTGAGGGAGTAAAGGGGGTGAGCATGGGAATTTCGGGTTCGTGGAAAGGAAGTTCGATGACGAGTCTTTCTTTAATGTGGCTATAGGAGCGGTGGCAGGTGTCCAGCGAACAAAGGTACGAAGGGTCCGATGAGCAGGATGTGCGATTCCAAAGGAAGATATCCAAAAAAAGTCTCTATTGGATGCCAGAAATGACGTATAATGATGAGGAAAAAAACATGGGGTGTATATGCAAAACGCCATCATAAAAAGGGACCAACCGTCTATCCAAAACTCAGTTGACCAAGTCATATCCTCAATGCCCCGCTCGTGGTGCAGAGGAGAGAAAAATCCCGTTTTCCCTCAAAATAAGAATAACTCCTTTATTTATCGAGTATCACAACGCCAGACGCAAACATGCCAGTATCCAAACAACGACACAGGAAAAGAAAAAAAAATCACCATTTCCTCGGTCCAAACGTCTCTCCCTTCGGAACTTCCCTATAAGGACAAGCCTGCCAATCGCAGCCCTTTTAAACATTAGCACATCTCCCAAAGCCATAATAGACAACAAGATATCTTACCTGCTTGTAAACCTCGGTACCCCACCACTTGAACCCGCTCATCCACCCAGGATACACGATACCGAAAAAGATAACAACAACACCAAACGCGAGCCCAGAATCCAGGGCAGCACTGAGCATCATATTATACTTTTTCCACCACGCATTACGTCGGTTCTTGATTTCGTAGTTGAACAGGTAGCACACCATTGCCCAGACGGAAAAGTTGAGACCCGTGGCTGGCGGGATCCAGCTGAGGCTGCCAAACACAACAGCAAGATTTACTTTGCTGAGGATGGACTTGCGGTCGCCGCGGGCGAGGTAGTAGAGGATGACGGGGGCGATGGCGCCGACGGGGAAGGCCCAGACGAGGTGTTGGTAGAGGGCACCCGGGCCGAAGAATTTACCCGGACCGACGACGCCCCAGAGAATGCTGCCGTTGAAGTGGACGCGGGCGATGGGGCAGTTGAAACCGTTGATGGCGTCTGGGGTGCAGATGCCGGGGATGTAGTTGAGCATCCAATTGAGCACGCCGATTTGGGTGAGGCTGGATACGATGGTGACGATGAGCTGCAGTTTGAATAGGATTCGTGGGGGGATCTTCATGTAGTGACCGAGCTTGAGGTCGGATGCAAACTTCAAACCCTGCGTCGCGGAGATGTAGCCAAATGTCGTAAATACCATGTTGGCGACGGGACGGCCAGGGAACACAACACCACAGATGAGCTGACAGATGAGGTAGATGCTGCTTTGTTGGTTCGTAATGGCCATGACAATGCCAATCGGGATAAAGAGTACCGCGCCGATTCCGAGTGCGAGCAAGAGACCATACCAGGGGAGATAGACGGGATAGTACTCGACAACGAACATACCTACGGCTGCCATGCTGACACCGGTGAATAAGTACCAAGAAATCGGCACGTCTTCGTATCTTCTCATCAGTCGGTTGTGGACATCCTCGGCTGACAAAAGGTCCTCGACATCCGGCTCAGAGTTTGGACTAGGTCGTTGTGGAAACCCAGCAGGAGACGCATGTCCTGCGTTGTCTTCGGAGCTAGTTGTCAGTGGCTGATAATCAGCTGCTGACTCTTTTCTGATTTCGGCCCATGAGCGACGCCACTGTCTCCAAATATCCTTTCCGTACCAAAGCCCCGTATGCGAGAGCAGAGCGGTGAGGCCGGCGAATTGCAGAGCATAACTGAGCACATATGTGATGGGAAGGTATACTCGGCTGTACTTTCGGTACGCCTCTTCGTCAAACAGAAAATTCTCGGTCAAAATCTTGCTGACGTCATAAGGTTTTCCGCGGTTGTCCCAGACGGCAGAGGATAGAATGGGCATGTAGGATGAGTAGAGAACGTTTTTGTAATCTTCACCTTGTCAGCACCTCAGAAAGGAGGTTGCCGTAGCACACTTACACATTATTGGCGCTGCAATCCACATGACGCCAACGAGGCCTCCAAGAATGTTCATGGCAGCCCAAAACGGCGTAATCAACGGAGATCCAATGTATGCAATCTGTGCCCAATCGAAGGTGACAGGAAATAATCCAAGACCGGATGAGATTCCAAACTGCAATGCATAAGTATGGTTTGTTGTGTTTGTTTGTGTTAATGTTCAACATACCAAATTAGCAACAACAACATTCTTGGGCGCAAACCAAGTGAGTACGTTGAAGTAACTCAACGCAGGGAAGAGTAAGCCAGGTAGGAAGTAGAAAGCGACGGATCCTAGGAATATGCGGACGAAGAACTTGCGGGGCGCAATTGTCCAGCCATCAGCTGGCTTGTTCTCATCTTTGTGCAATGCAGTGAACATGGCTGTAGAAACCAATGTGCTTGGCCAAATCATGCCGCTTGGCCGGACAAGATAGCGTCTGGTGATGCCGGCAAGGGAGTAGCCTAGGATCTGGGTGGAGAGGATGAGCAATACTTGGTACATGATGCCAAGGTCCTGACGGTAGAACTTGACCTGCTCGACAATGACCTGTAGATGTCAGTACCAGAAACAAGCATTTTGCCAGGTTACACACGTCAGTTGCAAAGGCAAAGCCAAAAGACACATTGCTGCTGACGTATACACAACAATGCTCTTTTTCATTCCAGCGGCCTTGGGCAAGCCAAAGGCGTGTGCGACGTGTCCAGCTGGACTTTGCACTTGATTGGGGTGAGGTTGTCTGGACGCATCCATCGACAAAGGTTTCTTCGGGGTCGCTTGATCGCTTAAAGAGTTGGTCCCAAAATAGGCCCATGGGGTGGACGAGTAGTAATGCAATAATAGGAGTAAGGCTAACGCTAGGGTATCGTAGGGAGAAGAAGAGGTTTGTAGAAGAGCCAGCAATGGAAAAGAGGATGGACAGGAACCACATGCGTGGGGTATCAATGGACAGGGAGAGGTTGTCGGTCGCGGCTACGGATGCTCTTACTTGAGCGTAGGGCGAGTTGTCGGAAGGATTTCCCTTCATATCGTGCAAGTCAGCGCCGTGGTCCTCGTCTGAGGCTTCATCGTCGTCTAGCGTAGTGCTTGAAGAGGCAGAGCTGTCAAACAATGGGGCGCCCGCGGTGGAAGGGTCGAGGCCGCTTGCGTTGAATCTTGCCTCGAAGCGGGATTCCTCGTGCCCAGCAGAGGCTACACCAAGCGTTGTGCTGCTACGGCTAGCGTCTCCTGTCCTGCGACGCGACCCAGCGGCGCCCAGTAACGCATCACCATTGGAAAGCCTACTCTTACCCTTTGTCTTTGGCAGGGCCCCAGTTAGATGATTTTGGCCAGGTTCGTCAGGGCTCGAAGAAAGACTGGGCAGGACGCCATATGAGCCTGGCGGTGCGGTCAGCACGTGCTGCAGGGAAACGGTAGTGGGCCAGCTTTGTGCGCCGTTGCTCGTGTGCGCCCATGTAAAGGAGGCGAGAGGCGAGAGGCGAGACAGAGTGGCAATGATACGAGCGCGTCACAAATAATTACTGGCTTACCTGTACCCTGGGCCGGGCTGGACCTCACCAGGAGGGGCACTCTTGACATTGTTTTTGTGAGAGGTTGAGGAGAGTCGTGGGAGCGTTCAGCGGGCAGATCAAGGTCGTCATCAGAGCTGGATTGGGATGTGGGTAAGTGAGTTGCTTTTCCTGGGAGGACGTGTAACTCGACGCTGACAGTGTCGGTCGCAGGCACGGGACGGGACGGGTGGCGCGTGTGTCCGGGAGGATAGGCAGGCGAGCGAGCAGCAAGTGGCAGGAGCGACTCGTGCCCGGCCCCGTCATCCATATGTACTGGGGGGCGCATCCACAGAGTGTCGCCAGGACGGTGCAAGTGGTCCTGTTTGTCACGGCTAGACAGCTTCACGCGGGAGGGTAATCAGATGATCAGATAATATTCCACAGGGCGCCGATGGATTGGGCCGTCATTCTATTCTTTGCACCATCTGATTAGGCAGACCCGCGGCCGAGCCATCATGACGTGAACAAAGGCGGGCCCGCAGCCAATGGCGCGTGCAGCCCCGTTACATTACACGGTTAGATCCGAACGGCCATGTGGGCATGGGGGGCCATCAAACCACTGCCGTGCGCGCCAGCCGCCGCCGCCTGCAGGTCATGGCCTCCTACCTGCATGGCAATGTGCGTCCGGCTATCTATCCATGGCCACAGCGCATCGCCATGTAGCAGCTGTCGCGGTTTGTTTTTCTCTTTCTACATATATAAATCGCCTAGGTTGTAGACGCGTGTTTGTACAGCGCACGCACGCACACCTACCTACATGACTCCCCTCAATGTGACGTAGCCTCTTCTTCCTTGACATGCACATGACCACCTACGCCCGCATGGCCATTGGCCCGAGTCCCGGCGGTGAGGCTCTCAACCATCTTGATAGCGCCCTCGGTGTCGTCCTTGTTATACAGAAACAACCCCTGCAGCGATGCAGTACTTACTGCATCCACGAGGCCTAGCTCTCTGGCCTTGGCCATAAATCTCTGCTTCGCTTCCCCACTTGCATCGAAATCGGCGTAGAACCGATCCCACAGCTGTTCCATCTGGTACTCTGTCGCCTCACCGAGTCGCACAGTCATGTCCACGCGTCCTGGCCTCACAAGCGCCTCGTCCAGCCGTTCGATATGGTTCGTCGTCAAGAAGATGATGCGCTCCTCAGCACTGGCCACACCGTCCAAGGCATTCAGAAGCCCGGAGAATGTCACCGACGCGCTTGCATATCCATCTGCGCCGGGCGTTTTCCGGTTCATAAAGGCAACGTCCACGTCCTCGAGCAGCACGACGGTGCGACGCGGGACCTTGGTCAGCAGGTGGTTCAGCCTGTCGTCGGTGAGGCCCCGCTCGCTGACATTGAGGATGGCAATGTTGAAATCAAGATGACCTGCAACTGCCTGGATAAACGAGCTCTTACCGGTGCCAGGAGGACCGTACAGCAGGTAGCCTCTTCGGTAGGGTATGCCCCGGTCCAGGTACCATTTGCGTGACGAGATGAAGGCCTCCATATCCTCTACAATTCTCTCCTTGACCCCGCGCTCGAGAACGACCGAGTCGAGCGGGCGCTTCCGCTTTGCATCGCCAAACTGCTGCCACATGGTGCCCATTGAGTTGTATATGACCGTCTTGCCCTCGTGTGACTGCTGGTATATTTGGTGCGCCTCGGCGAAGATGTCTTCAAAGACATGGCGATGCGAGTACAGGGTCGTGAGACTGATGGTCTCAAAGGGCACGCCGTCTTTTACATTGAGGCTGTTTCGTTCCCGCTGCCGGTCGACGAGGATGAAGGCGTTGTTGTAGCGCAAGAAATGTTTGCCCGGTCCGGGGACGAAGGAGAAGTGGGCGGCGTGCGAAGGTCCGTCGGGAGGGGTGTATGTTTGCACCTGCAGATGGTGCATGCGCGGGTCGATGCGATTGAGTATTTTGGCGAGCACAGTGTTGTGGGCAAGCGGCCTGGCCCCGGCTTGCTGTGCGCGGTGATAGTTGGTCATCCATTGCAGGACCCAGGGATAGGCATCGTCATGGCGGGTGATTTCGAGGTCGACGAGCATGCGGCGTTTAATGAATGCAGCGCCATGCTGCAATCCTTTCTGGCCCGTCCGCGCCGCAACCCCAAGCGCTGCGAGGCCGAAGCCCTATGGCATGAGTGAGCACACGTCGAGCATGGCAGGCATGGGCGGCAGAGGTCAATTCATACGGCGGTGAAGAAGGGATTATCGGCAGCCTGGGAGAACAGCGATGCTGAGCTGTCGCCCCGGGCAGCAGTCATCTGCCGTGCCAGCTGGTGTTGTGGCGTGTTGGGTTCCATGGGCGGGAGAGAGATTGGCCTGCGCACAAATTTGATAGGCCATGGACGCTAGCGCGGGACGTCCAACTACACACACCAGGGCGCGTGCGCATGTCACACAGCTACGACTCAGCTCCAGCGCCCTGGGCTGCCTGAGACAGATAAGACTTTGTATGCGCACAGCATGTCTGTACATACACATACACATACACACATGTACATGTATACATGTGTGTTTGCATCTGCGCATCCCAATAAAATAAACGTCCTGCGTGGTGTGGCTTGCAGCAAGGTCCAAGAGGCGGTGCAGCTGCATGGAGAATCCGGGGTCGCGGAAGACGATCGCTCTTTCCCACAGCTGCGGAGGGGTGGAGCACTAGGGCGACGCTTGGGCCGACCCCTTCCCCGTTACTGATAACCATGATAGCCGCCTGTGTGCCCATCATTCACCGGTGTTGACTCTTGCACTGACGCCTCTGCCCCCTGGCTGCGAGCCTCAGTCCTTCTTCTCCTATGCTTCATGGCTACCGTAACCATCGGCAGACCCTATTTCGACGCCCTCCTGCGCAGGTATGTCCTTGCACCACTTGGCCGAGACCATGCGTCCCATATGGCCTCTGCTGACTAGACCCATAGGGCCGAATTAGTTAGTACTCGTCCCTGGCCCCGATGCCACCTGCGCTAACCGACACGGCCAGCATGCTCCCACTCAGCATGTCAAGTATGGCACTGATCTCTACAGCAACGTCACCATCAGCAAGGCTGAGCACGACTACATGGTGCGCCCCCTGTGGCACAGCATTGCTGCCACTATACTTTCTAGCACATGCACTAACAGACCGCCAATTCTAGGTTCAAGCACTACGAGAGTACCGTATGTATGCCCCACTCCGAGCCGCATGCTAGCTATAGTTTTACCATTGCCCCCCCCCCCCCCCACATATCACAGAATAGTCTCTCACTTTGCCTAGATCTTCTCAAAAGCGCTCTATTCCGTGGGGGCCTGACGGTCGAGACACTGGACACCCTTCTTCAAGACGAGGGCACTGCCACAAACGAAGAGCCGTTGGGGTACGATTACGAGTCAGAAACTGCGCCCGTCCGAGACAGAACCAGAGCATTGGCAGGCACAGAACACGGCCAACATGCCATCAGTCAAGACGCACACTCGGCAGCATCTCCTCATCAACACCTTCGTGGTTCTGGAGAGACTGGGACTTTTACCTATGGTCCAGAGAGCCAACTAGATGACGATGAAGACGACCAGATCCAGTCCCCGAGTCAGCTCATTCCGCTTCATGCCCAGCGAACTGTACTAATCACAAATCTACCGGAACGCACTACCCACAAAGACTTGGCAAGCATCGTGCGAGGTGGAAGGCTCCTGGACATATTCCTCCGCAACGATCGATCAGCCACCGTCTCGTTTGTTGAAGGTGCAAGCGAATTCCTTGCATACGCAAAGCGTAATGATATATATCTGCACACGAAACGAGTGAGTTGCAGTCTTGTAGTCCTTTGGGTCCTATGCTAACTCCATCAGCTTGAGTTCCGCTGGAACGATAGACAATTCCACGTGCCCTCACACGTATCTACCAAGATCGCCAATGGAGCAACCCGGAACCTCGTAGTACGAAACATTGCAGGAAAACTCACGGCAGATCAGATAAGGGATCATCTAGACCATATCCACAATCTAGTCGTGGTCCACATCTACTTCAAGAACGGAGATGCACACATATCCACCAATTCTATCCACAACGCCCTCTTCGCCAGAACCTGCATGATGTCGCGCACTGCATACAAAGGTGCACGCATTGAATACTATCCAGACGAATGCGCTCAGCCGCTTCCTCAACCTACAAAAGTCTACGCCCAACCTCAACGCACCCCCATGAAACCTGCACCTCTGGTCAACCAATATGCTCTTTTGGATATCGGATCAGATGATGACTCCGAGTCTGATGAAGACGCATATGGAATCCACGGCGTGCAAGTTGGTGGCTGTCGTTTGCCCAATGGAGTAGCAGTATAGGCCACTTGACAAGTAGTTGCTCGCCCCTTCCGGCTCAGTGCAGCTGGAAACTACAGTGGTCTTAATGCACATGCTTGCCCGAGAAGCAAGTCAATTGGGACTAGCCCTCTCTACGGCCCGTCAACCTTGAAGAGGTCGGTGTCAAATTCCGACCACTCTGAGCAGTTCCCAAAGAAAATTAGAGTCGCATAAGATACGGGTAGCCGCTATAAATTTTGCATTACTAGATGGTTTTAGTAAGCGGAGTGGTTGTATGCCTGTCGCTGGGTCAATCTGGCGTGGTAATTCATATGCCTACTCAGAGCGGTAGTTTGGTTTCCTTTTTTTCTCCTGTATCGATACCCTTCAATTTCTGTACCTCTATAGGCGAGACTATGCTCTTAATAATAGATTGCGATAGGCTTTCCATTCTTTCAGCTCCTGCCCAGTGTGGCATGGAGACTTATTTGCTGTCATGTCAAGGATGCCCACTAATGCAGCTCGTTTAGTTTTAGCGACGATTAGCTCTGCATGAGTTGCACGTCACTGCAGCCGCTGTATTATCATGCATATCCCCGCCTTGTTGCGATCAAGAACGCGAAGCTGAACTTGACCCTCACATAACTTGGCGTTGGATCAGACCACAAGATATCACGACGGAACATGGCGCCAATTGTCAAAGTAGCAGTCATTCAACTATATCCAAAAGTACGTGTTGGCTACCCCACCTTACTCCACCCCCACCTCCACTTCACTTTTGATCATGTTCCTGCCATTATGCACAACGCACCGCATGGGCACTGTGGCTGACCTTGGTAGCCTCTGCAACCCGAGCATAATTTCAACAAAGCAGAGGCACTTATCCGCTCTGCAGCTGCCCAGGGCGCGGAGCTTGCCGTCTTGCCCGAATACCATCTGACCAACTGGAAGCCCAAGGATCCAGAGTTTCTGGCCGTGGTGGAAAAGTGCTCGGACTATGTGAAAAAATACCAACAGCTAGCCAAAGAGTGTGGAATATGTGAGTTGGCGAGACATTTTGATTGAGTCATTGGGTGCAGAAACTATAGATCACTAACAAAAGGGTCTCAAAAGGCATTGTCCCAGGCACGATTGTCGAGAGCCACAAGGAGAATGAAAAAGAGCAGGACCGGTTGCTAAATGTGTGCTATTTCATCAACCACCAGGGTAACATTATTGGCAAATACATCAAGAAGAACCTCTGGGGCCCTGAGCGCGACCATCTCACAGGCTCGGGCCGCGACGTGCACGAGGTGTTTGATACGCCCGTGGGCAAGGTGGGATTGCTGATATGCTGGGATCTTGCTTTTCCCGAGGCATTCCGCGAGCTTATCGCGCAGGGCGCAAAGATTATCATCATCCCTACCTTCTGGACACTGAATGATTGCAATGAGGCGGGGCTCAAGCAGAACCCTGCCGCTGAAGCGCTCTTCCTCAACTCGATACTCACGGCTCGAGCATTTGAGAATACGTGCGCTATTATCTTTGCGAATGCGGGAGGGCCGCCGGGCAAGGGGTATGCTGGGTTGAGCCAAGTGACTGTGCCGTTTGTAGGCCCGCTGACAAAGCTGGGAGGCGCCGCAGAGGGCATGAGTGTTGTTGACATTGACATGCAAGTGCTGGAAGATGCGGAAGCCAATTACCAGGTTAGGGCTGATTTAGCAAAGGATGATTGGCACTATGATTACAGACATGGCAAGGGGCCCTTGGGTCGAGGTAAAGAGAAGCTGTAAAAGTCTAGCTAGACTGCGGTATCATTGATGTATATTTTGATTTGCTTCAAGCAGTTCATATATACATGTTGACCAGAAGCTGTCAAATTAAAGACCAAGAGAGTAAAAAAAAAGAGAGAGAGAAACACAGAGACTTGGACAAACGCCTTGATCGCCTGTACCCATGGTATATTCCAAAAACTGGTAACTCCAACATGGGCTTGTCATCGCACACAGGGCCGAACCCTGTTGGTAGCCAGGGGCGTCCATCATAACGTGGCTTCAGCCTGGGGTGGAACGGCTATCTTCGCTGCTGCTGCTGGAAGGATCGCTCATTAGGCCGTAGCCTACGCTGTGTGTGGTCGAGCCGGCCCGATCTGTCGTCCAAGTCTCGCCAATGACTATGACCCTCGTTTTGCCGCCTTCCAAAAAGTTTGCCTCATCCTTGGTCAGCACGGCGGAAATCTCTTTTGAGTAGACACTGCGGTAGAATTCGAGGAAATGGGCCTCGTCCTCGAAGACCATGTCGGAAATGCAGTCAAAGTCGAATTCTTCGTTGAGCACGCCCCTCAGCAGTAGCGGGGGGCGGTCAACGTTGGCAGGGCCGCCAAAGCCTTTCCGGACAATCCGGGCCAGGTAGCGACGGTTGAAGGTGATGGGCCAGCAGTGACTGAGTAGCGAGTAGGCCAATGGAATATGTGTGTTTTCGTAGTGATCTCTGAACTGCTCCGACGTGATGTGGCTGTTGCGCGTGACGAAAAGGACGACCGTGTACGTCATACTGGACGGTCCGGGACAAGGGACTGTTTCTGGATGAATATGCGTTCTGCAAACTGCTTGGGTTTTGGCGGAGAGGACGGGAGGCCCGAGGACAGGGGAGGGGAAGCGGAAGCTCTTGTAGTCGTAATGAGCAGCAGTGCAAGTGTGCGGACTCGGTCGGCCTGCCTGCTATGTACGTACATACATATGTAGGGAGGATGCACCCACCGCGAACCGCCCTATGTGGCTTATAAGGACGCAGGCGCGCCAGCTCAGTGGATGCGAGGCTATACCTAGGGGCGGGCTTCGGACTTGAGGCCGTCTGGTGCCATGGAGTGGCTGCTTTGTTTTTTTGGCGTTAGCTGTCTACCATGCGATGGCAGAGGGAACTCAGGGGCGAGTCAGGCCCGCAGAAGAGCCGGCGCCGGTGCAGCTGCCTATCGATAACGCCCGCCACTAGCACCAACGCCCGCCCACAGAACAGAGAGGGCCAAAATTGCGCCAGGCCAAGGTGGGGGGGAAAAGAGGCCCTCCTCCAAGACGACGACGACGACGACACGACCAGCCCGCCCAGCACACCACCACCACCCGCCACTCCCCCCTCTCCCTCTCCCTCTCCCTCTCCAACCATGAGTCTGCGCGAGCGAGTCCCGCCGCAGTACCACAATGGCGAGCCCGCCCGCCGCGCCCCCGACGACGACTCGGACGTCGAGGAGGAAGCCATGGCCAATGACTACCGCGAGCAGGTCCAATACGATGGCATGGAGGATCTCGACCGCATGCCCTCGATGACCGGCAACCACGACATCCATGCCCAGCTGCAGGCCGCCGCCACGCCCCTCGAGTTCCAGGCCACACTCGAGACCAAGTTTGCCAGCTATGACAGCTACTGCAACCTCTTCCACTATATCCTCAACTCCGAGGGCCCTGTCGACCTCGAGGTCCCCAACTACTACTGGGCCTGGGACGTCATTGACGAGTTCATCTACCAGTTCAACAGCTTCTGCAGCTACCGTCAGCGCGTGGCCCAGAAGAGCGACAATGAGGAGGAGATTGCCCTGCTGCGCGAGAACCCAAACACGTGGGGCTGCTACAGCGTCCTCAACGTCCTCTACTCGCTCATCCAGCGCTCCCAGATCAGCGAGCAACTTGCCGCCATGAAGCGCGGCGAGGATGCTAGTCTGTATGCCGGCGAGTACGGCAACCGCCCGTTGTACAAGATGCTGGGCTACTTCTCCATCATTGGTCTTCTCCGCGTCCACTGCCTGCTGGGTGATTTCAGCCTGGCGCTCAAGACGCTCGATGACATTGAGCTGAACAAGAAGGCCATGTTTGCCCGTGTCATGGCCGCCCACTTCACCACGTACTACTACGTCGGATTCTCGTACATGATGATGCGCCGCTACTCGGACGCTATCCGTATGTTCAGCCACATTCTCGTCTACGTCTCGCGCACAAAGAACTTCCAGAAGAACGCCCAGTACGACTCCATCACCAAGAAGAACGACCAAATGTACGCCCTCGTTGCCATCTGCGTCGCCTTCCAGCCCACCCGCCTCGACGACACCATCCACACTGCGCTGAGGGAAAAGTACGGCGAGCAGTTCAACAGGCTACAGCGCGGCGGACCCGAATCCCTCCCCCTGTTCGAGGAGCTCTTCCGCACCGCCTGCCCCAAGTTCATCAGCCCCACACCTCCCGACTTTGACAACCCAGAGATCAATATCGACCCCATCGAGCACCACCTTCGAATCTTCATGGACGAGGTCAAGAACAACATGATGTCGCCCACAGTCAAGAGCTACCTCAAGCTCTACACCACCATGGATCTTAAGAAGCTCGCTGGTTTCCTAGAGGTTGAGCCGGAGAAGCTGAGGTGCTGGCTGCTTGTCAACAAGCAGAGGAGCAGGCAAATACGGTGGGCCGAGGGCGGTCTCCTGGATGGCGATGTTATCCAGGCCAGCGATCTCGACTATGCCATGGAGGGTGTAAGTAGAATCTGTTTTGAAGCTAATGATAACAGTACTAACAACAAACAGGATCTAATCCACGTTTCCGAGGCCAAGGTCGGCAGGAGGCTCGTAGACTGGTACCTCCGCAACCTGGCGAGGACGTACTAGGAGGGCGGGAGAGAATTTAGACATGAAATATTCAGATTTCGAAACCTGTTCAATAGAGCATTGCGACTTGGAGTTGGAGGGTTTCACGGCGTGCACATTTCAAAAAGCAGGATTTTACTTTTGCGAGATGCGGAATACGCTCTGGCAACGGGGAGACGGAATTGGCTCCAGGTTGTAGGGTATCCCATGGCGGGATGACGGTGCCCGCCCGCGTGTGCTGGTCGGGCCGATGGAAGGAAATGACTACGTCTAGGTAGAAGTAGGCGAGTGCCGAGACAGATGAATACCAAACAAAGCGTTTATGATTGCAATGCGCGTCTGGTGGGATTGGGATTGGGAGTGAAGTTGCGGTGCCTTTGGTTAGAGAAGCAGAAGGGTCGCAACAACATGACGTGCCGAATTTTGTCGGACTGCGCGATGGCTTGCAGCGGGGGATGGGTGCTAGCGCCCTGGGTTAAAGAGCATTTGCATCTGAGCAGGCATCGCTTCTACTCGACCAACCTCAGCCAAACAAGATCGACGAGCAGGCACCGCGTAAAACAAACGTGCCAGGAGCACGCACGCCGGAAAGAACATGGGGATCAAGTGAAGCTCCTACCCCCCCGCCCGTCTAGGTCGCCCACGCCGCCCATGGCCTTTTTCTATTGCCCGATGCGCCTGGCACCTGGCTAACAACGACCCTCTGTCATCACGATCGCCCCTGTGCACACCGACTCGAAATCGACTCCCTTTTTCAGTCGACCGCCTGCCCTTCCGGACAGCTGCTGCATTGTTATCTACCGTGCTTGTGACTACGGCGGGGTAAATCAATCAAGACACCACCTCTCTCCACTCTTCAACCAAAGCAACCGCACCACACGCGCCGTGTGAGCCTCCACTGTCCACAATGGCCCTCGACTCAACCACAGTACCTGGAGCCTCGCCCACGAGCAATCCGTCAAGCGCACAACCGGCCTCTGGTTCGCTCTCCCGCCAGACATCCACCCCAGCATCTCGACGAGCCTCGCAGATATCCCCAATGGGTCCTCCACCGCTCCCTCTCGCATCCCCAGGCGGCACCATCCCGACATCTTCGCACCCGCACACGCACGCTTTCCCACCCCTCAGCCCAGGACCCACCAGCTACATGCACGCAACCACCTCAGCCGACTCGGACGCTTCGAGCGTTCCCATGCGGCACCCTCGCCCCATGACAGCCGCCGAACTGCACCTCGAGCTCGAAAAAGAACAAGAAGCCGTCGTAAACCGGCTCACGCGCGAACTCTCCGCCCTCCGCGCCCACTCCGCTTCGGTCGCCTCGACAACCTCTTTATCCAGCAGCGCTGCCGACTCCTCCATCGCTCACGTCGACGGCCTCGTTACCCCCGGTTCAATGCATCCGACGTCGTCGCGCCGCCACCGTAGCTCGTCGAGTGTGTCGCGCGGTGCGAATCACACTACTGCTGCGGGGGCGGCGGCGGCGTCGGCGCATAGGTATTCTGTTTCTTCGCAGCAGACGGGGGCCTCGCGGTATGAGGAGGTTGCGGCGCAAAAGGCGGAGTTGGAGGAGGTGAAGAGGGAGAATGAGGGGTTGAAGGAGAGGATTAGGGAGTTGGAGAGGTTGATTAGGGAGGGGAATGTTGGTGGTGGTGCTGGCGGTGCTACTGGGGAGGAGAGGGGGAGGAGTGGGAGAAGTGAAGGGGGTAGTAGTATTGGTTGTGGAGGATGGAAGAGAGGAGATGGGGTTTTGGAATGAGGATTGATATGAAGTCATGGTCTATTGAGCAGTCTTTCCTCTCTCTCTTTTTCTTTCTTTTTGTTTCTCTTTTTTATTCCTTTTCTGGGGAAGTAGGGAGGAGAGATAGAATACACATTACATACTTTTCTTTTCTTTTCTTTTTTGCCTTACCGCTAAATGAATTACCTCGATAACACACACACACACACACACAGATACTCACTCCCATTACGTCCTATCGAAATGTCAAGTTTATCAAGTTTATCAAATCAACCTCAGGCTCCTCCTCCTCTTGTGTTTTTTTTTGCTTTTCTCCCCAGTGGGGGCCGCGCGTGCCGGCGCGGGAACGGGGGAGTGGCGGGAAGGATGATGATCTACGGCATGCATTCATGCATGCACTTCACTTCACCTTTTTGCAGGTTGTCATGGTGCATATGTAATGGGTGTTTGTAGTAATGATAAAGGCTGCAGCCGCAGATGCAGATGCAGATGCGTATCCTAGTGTCGATCTCTATCGTCATTTCCTGGACTCCCGTGTGCGTTGTGTGTGTATGTGTGTGGAGGGTTGATGATGGTGGTGGCGTTTCTTTTGAGCCCTTTTTTTTTCTTTTTCGGGTTGTTAAGATGGAGGGTGCATGGTTGGATGGGTGAAGGGAGGGTGTACGTCATACGGGCAAAAGACGATGGTGGGATGAGGGAAGATATATCTTGATGTTTGCATCCAAGTTGATTAAAGGGTATCTTTTTTTTCTTGTAAATCATTTATCTGTTTATTTTAAGACTTTTTGGGGGGTTTTGTAGTTACTACGCTTGGGTATTTGAAATTTTCGACGACTTGGACAAAAAAATATCAAGAAATACGGGATTTCGCAATACTACACTTGCCGCAGAAAGGATAGGAAGAGAAGAATGTCTTGTCTATCTACCATCCGCTCCATCTTCCAATCAAAGAAGAAGAAGATCAACCCCCCATTCTTGACCGAAAAACCTGGTATGTCCCCTTCACCCCTTCTTCCCTCTGCTTCCAACTAACACAACCAGTTAATCCCCCATCCACTTCCCCCCGCCCCTCCGTCTCCACCTCCACCCAAACAAGCACTCTGTTGCCCAAACCACCCCTACATACCGTCCCGAGCGCCATAGTCTCCGCGACAGAAAAAGGCATGATATCCGCATCTTTGTGTTCAGTATCGCAATCTCCCTCTGCACCGACATCTTCATCAACAACCACACAAACAACATCAGCGCCGGTGTCATCCCCATTTTCTGGTTTCCCGTTAGCATCACCGTCGCCATTATCGCTGTCGTCATCGGAGTTGTCTCCGTTTGTTCCATCATCACCTGTATCGCCCGTGTCAAAGTTTGAGGGGGGAAATGGGGAGAAAAGGGAAAGCGAGAGTGTAAACAGCACCACAACACTAACGCGAGGTGAAGAAGCTTGCGTTTCGGGACAGAGTAGTAGACGGACGAGTGTGAGGTTCAAGGGTCTAGATGTATGATATTCTTTCTTTTTTTTTCTTTCCATCGTTTCATTGAAAGCGTAGGCGTAAGCGTACGCGTTAGTAAGAAAAAACGTGGTGGGCGTCTTAATCCTTTACTACTCCATCATATCCATAGTTCAACGCTCATACTCTCACATGTACCAAAAACAAAAAAGAACCCTGAAATATCCGCTTTTTGTCAATCCTCTCTTCACACTCTACCACTCATTCTCTGTAAGAAAAAGGGAAAGCCTGATGGCTTTTGAATGTATGTGCTTAAACGATTCTCCTCGTCATCTTCCTGTTCTCACCGAGCCGCTTCGCCTTGAGGGCATCGCGTCTCCGCTTCTTCCACGCACGGTTCAAATCACCGCGATTCTCCCAGAACCATTTCTTGAATTCGCTTTCGGGCTTTGCTGCTTCCCCAGCCTCTCCGTCCGCAGTAGCACCTTCATCTTCCTCAGTTACGTCAGCAAGCTTGCTAGCATTCGAGCGTGTGTTGAGGGAGAGCTGGTGCTCGGCGTGGACATCGAGGTCGCTGTCGTCTTCGTCATCGTCGCGTTCTTGGCTATTGCGGCGCCAGTCGAAGGAGAAGCGGCGGCCGATGGCGGCGGTGTCTGGGGTGGGGGCTGCACTGCGGAGGCCTCGCCATTCGATGTCGCGTTGGGTGTAGGGGGTTATGGGGGCGTCTTCGATAGGTTGACCAGTGGCTTCTGAGGCATCGACATCGGCATTGTTGTCGAAGAAAGTGAAGGATGTGTCGATTGGGTTGAGTTTTTTGGTGGGAGTTGTGATGGAATTGTCGGTGGGCTTTGCGCGCTTGAACAGGGCTTCAAGAGGGTGGACTTCTTTTTCGGCAGGTGCTGCGGGTTGGCTCTTTTCGGGGGCTTTCTTGCTCTTGACGGCCGACGGTGCAGGTGAGGTGGCTTCTGATTCTTCGGCTTCCGACTCTTCAGCTGACTCTTCCGAGTCCGAGTCTGAAGAATCCTCGTCTTCAGATGAGGAAGAAACGACAGACGACTCTTCAGACGAAGATTCAGACGAAGATGGCGGTGGCGTAGCCTTCTTCTTTTTCTTCGGTTCCTTTGTGGCTTTTGGCGTAGAAGATGGCTTCGACGTCCCATCAATCCATGCTTTCGCAGCCTCCGAGGGCGCATCTACCAGTTCCAGAGCTCTTCTGGCTTTCGCCTTTCCAGTTTCTGGCTCGACCACAACACCATCTTCATCCACCCATCCCAGACCATTAACATAATCCACTGCAGGTTTCTTGGAGATTACAACATCCGCCTGCTTTAGAAAACTAGGGGTTTTGGTGTTCTTCTCAAACTCATGAACAACAACCTCTGTAGATCTAGACTTGTTCTTTTCCTTCTTCTCTTTCTTGTCCTTCTTCTTGTCCTTGAGTACAACCTCGGTCGCGGCAACAGGCGTCAGCTTCGCCTTGAAGAGCAGCTCCGGCTCTTTGGTGTATTTGGAATGCTTGCGCTCCTTCTTTGCCTCCTTGTCGCTCTTATCCTTCTTATCTTTCTTATCTTTCTTGTCCTTTTTGGTCTTGGTCACTGGCTCAGTCCAGCCACGCTTGACCTTTCTGTCGTCTGGTAATTCGACGCCCTCCAGGACCCCCTGTTCTTTCTTTTTCCGCTCCTTCTTCTCCTTCTTCTCCTTCTTCTCCTTCTTTGCGCGTTTCGACGGCCTGTCGGCGTCGTCCCGAGCTTCCTTTGCGGCCTCTGCTTCTTCGCGCGCCTTGCGCTTCTCTGGCTTGGCCATTTCTATGCGCACCTTTGAGCCCTTGAGAATCGTGCCGTTGAGCTTCTTCTTAATCTTCTGTGCTTCTACCTCGGGTAGCTCTAGGTAGCCGAAGCCTTTTTCGGGAAAGGTCTCGACGGTGTGGTAGGAGATGTTTTGCGCAAGAGGTAGGACTGAAGGGGCCAGGTAGACCTTGAGCAGATCGGGGCGGAAAGGCGTGATATGTAGGCGGACAGTCTTGCTTTCGGGTTGCGCTTGGGGAGAGTTAGGCGCCTGTGCGTCTGGCATTGAGGCGCAAGTTGGCGCGCGTGCGACAGGGTGTAGTTTTGGAGTCGGCAGAAGGGCGCCAGGCGTCAACAAGAAGAGAGGAGGCAAGTTCCAGACCGCCGCCTATACGCGTGGTGTTTGTGTGTCGGAGGTGGAGGGGAAAGGAAAATGCTTAGCGTGACATGGACCCGATTGTCTGGCGCTAGCGTAGACGCGGGCGGAGGTTTGAAGCTCCACTCGACCCGAAGATGGTCGCCATCTCGACATCACGTTACTCGGCGCACGAGAGTCGGCTTAGCCTGTGTCTTGCGCCCATTCTTTGCATTATCAACGATATTCCCTTGAATTACACAACATGAGGCGCCCGCCATATCTCCTCTTTCTCCTCCTGACCTTCCTCTCCTCCCTCTCCGTCTCCCTCGCCGCCTGTAAGCCACGTTTACTACTTGTCCAGTTATTCGAAACTAGCTAAGCCCGTCACCAGCCCCGACGTCCTTTTGCAAGTGCACCTGTTTCGGGAACAGCACAATCGTCGCCCTCGACGCACCATCCGCTGCTAAGAAGCCCACGCGCCATGTTGAACCCCGCGCATCCAAGAAGACATGCAACGACTGCAACCGCCAGTTCTGTCTTGGATACAGCTTTTGCACTGGAGAAAAGGAGGAGAATGTCCTGACCACGTGTTTCCAGAGGGACTCTGCCAAGGATCAGGCCGTCGTCTTCATCTTCATCGGAGCGACACTGGGGCTGCTGGGTTGGGCTGGGCTCCGGCCGTGGATTGAGGGGTGGAGAGAGGCATGTATCCGTCTGAGAACCGCGCCGAACTGATGCTGACTAAATACAGCGTACTGGAGAACGGCGAAGCTACATGCCCATGGCAGGGCAAGGCAATCAGTAAAAGCGGCAGACTACAAGTCGATGTTCAAACATGCGTCATTTATGCGGCATAGATACAAAACGAGATACCCCAGTAGACAAAAGACCCTAGAGACATGCACAAACTCCATATGCATACATCTAGTGTGACAGCAACATACAGCCTCAAAATGTATAGTAGTACATGAAGGTCATCAAAACCCCCTCACATGGTATTCCCCCCCTCCCCACACTTTTTTACTCCTTCTTGGATCCTCCCGTTATCCATCCAAACCAGCCCTTGCCGGTCGCCTCGACCTTGTTGACTGCTTTCTCAGCAGCATTATCCAATGGTCCGCCTACAGTCTGTGTTGATGGCGCTGGGGCTGTGTATGATGTGTCGTTTGCCCTAGCCTCCTGTACTGCAGCGGTAATGCCCAGATTTGAGTTTCCTTGGGCTTCTAGTCGCTTAATCTCTTCCACAGCTAGCCTTCGCTGCTCGGCAATGGATTGGTCCTCTTTCCAGTCGCCATGCAGCCACCATAGCAGCTTGGAGGGTGCTTTCCGCTCCGCCTTCTTCTTCTCCATCAATTCCTGTTCCTCGGCAATACCTGCGACAAGCGCAGCCTGTGCTGGAGACGCAGTCCCGGATGCGACGGCGGAGCGTGCGGCTTCGAGGATCCTGGCCTGTGTGCGCTCTTCTTCGGCAAAGTAGATTGCGCGTTTCCGCCGGTTGTAGACAATCATGTCACCTATTGAGAAGACAGCGAGTACACCAACGCATCCTTCATAAAATGTTAGCATTTGATTGTAGCGATTCAATTGGGACAATCCAATTGCCTTCTGGGAATGAGACATACCAGTTGCAAATATCAATCCATAGACGGTAAACCGATGCGCCGCATCTGCTGCCATTCTGCCGTAAAGATACATGTAATCCCACCTCGTCACCTGTGCCATCTTTGCCCTGTTCGCTGCCTCTCGTAACCGCTTGACTTTCTGCTGTGGAGTTTCATTTTTCGGCGCTGGATCGGCGAATTGTAGCGTCGTTGCCCGCCCGCCGGGACGTGTGTGCGCCCATACTCCAGTGGCCGTGAAGCGTGTCGAGTCCTTTGGTGATTTGGACATTGTGTGGGCGGCGGTGGACGCACTCGAGTGTGGGAGTGGCGTGGGGTGGTGGGAGCGAGGATGCCGTCAAGACTTGCGGAGCGGGAGGTCGAATGATTCGACGATTTCCAAAAGTTGAGATGGACTAGGGTTGGATGCGGAGATTTCCGCCCTGTTCCCTGTCTCCACCCAACCAACCTACACCTATCGTGCAGCGCTACTACTATAAACACGACAAGTTGGATTGTCACGCTATTTTTTGGTCATTGACTACAAGTTCCTTCAAGATAGGATTGCCGGGCAGTTCTGCAACACAGAATGAGTGGTCTGGGCTGGAGAGTGCTTCTTTCTCTTCCTTGCCCTTGAAACAGGCGCAAGCAATACGCGCTATGCGCCGTCACTCACGCATTGAACCCGCACCACACCCACGCTTTGAGAGGCTGTAAATCCACTCTAGACTTGCTCATTCAGACACTCAACTTTGTACCGCAAATATGGCGCAGGACGGGCAGCAAAATCCAGATCTTGCCGCCATCTTGGCCACGCTCGCAAGCCTGCCTAAGCCGGAGGCTCAGCCGTACCAGGAACAACAAGCGTATGAACAGAATCATAGTTACCAAGGGTATCAGGACCCCCAGCAAAGCTATCAACACGAGCAAACCCATCAATACCAACCGCCACCTGACCCCCGTCTTGCTGGTCGTCCAGCGCCCCAGCACCGACAACCACCTCCCAAGCCTCAAGACCGGGTCTCTTCCCCACTCATCGATCCCTCAACCATTATAGAATGGAAGCAGGGTCTCCGTTGCGTGAGCAAGATTGCTGCACAAAACCCCGATTTTGCTCCCGCTGTTCGCAAGGTGTGACATACATCCTCTCCATCTTCTGTACTAAGCGCTTACTATATGTACTAGTTGATGAAAGACCAAGAAGCCAACGTCAAATCCTGGGAAGCCGGCCGCAAGAAACTCATCGAAGAACAAAAGTTTCAGCGCGAGAATGAGCGCACGCATCGAGCTGCTCTGTATGCGCCTTTCCCCATTCTTTCTAACATTCCGACTAACATATCTCAGGTCACTACCTGGCTTGCTAGAAGGCACAGCACTCCTCCGCGTATGCTCCCCACTCCCCCTATACAATCTTCCCAGCAATTAACAGCAACTAACCTCCCCTCAGACCCCCGAGCGCGAAAAAGAAGAACTAGACCAATACGACGCAAAAGTGTATCGCGCCTGCAAAGCAATGGTCGACTCACAGTCTTCATCGCTCAAAGTCCTCGGCGTTCCTTTTTTCGGTGTCAAACCATATCTAGTGCTAGGGGCAAGTTATGATCCTATGGAAGTTGTGGATTCATCAACGGTGGCTGTGGGAGGAGGGGGCAAGATTACGAAGGAGAGGCTGTTGGAGCTGCAGAGGAAGATGCTGAATCATCTTATGGAGTTGTATGGGGATTGAGGAAGTGGAGGGAAGGGGAGGGTTGGACGGGTGGTTGTGGAGTATATGCCGCGGGTACAAGTGATTGATAGATGGGAGTAATTCGATTAACATGGATTTCCTATGTCGTTGAGAAGATTTCGTATCTAATGCTTTATTAAACATTCACCCACCCATACTCTCATGAACAATCCTACTCAACCCCCATCTCCCTACCCTAACTCCCCCGCCCTCACCGTACTATCACGCTACGCCCCCATCAACTCAACCGACTCCACCTTCTCTCCTTACATCTCCACAGCCTCATATCTACTCTTCACCTGCTCACCACTCTTTTTCCCGCCAACCAAGCCTTGCATGCTATGTCCTGAGTCGTTTTTAGAAGCAGCTTTACCACCCTTACATCCTTTCCATCGTATAAGCAGCACACCAAGAACCGTGAGGCAGATTACGACTATGGCAGCTACGGCGCCGCCGCTGATGGCGCCGATGTTTGAGGAGTGGAAAGATAAAGAGAAGGAGGTAGAGGCTGATGGGTTTGGAGATTCTGCGGGAGAGACTGGTGAGGTGATTAGGCTAGCAAGGAACGAGAAGGATTGAGATGTCGTCGTGAATGTATCCACGTAGTTTGTAACTGCACGCAGCGTTTCTGTTCCCCCTTCTGGTGCCGCACGCGATGTACAAGTAATCCTGATCGGATCCATCATTTATCAGGAGTACTGCGGAGCATGCTCGACAGTTTGTACTGTAAGTGCGATTGTTTTGTTTAGCAAAGTTCTATCAAATGAAATTATATAGGGATTAGATTGCTGGAAGTTTGTACTGATCAGGTGGTAGTAGAGACAGTAGTAGTGCTTTCTATTTCATTGGACACCCTGCCACAGCCTGTTGTACAGGCGACGCTGTCGAAACAGAAACCTACTAGGCTGCAGCCACTGGATGCCGTTACGGGTGTTGGGCAGAAGCCCCATAGCCCATGTGCGGTGTCGAAGTAACAGTCGTAGCCTGTATTTGCTACTCGGGGCTTGTTGGGGCTGCCGTCTACGTAGCCACAGGTAGGTATTTGTCTGGCACCTTATCGTTTGCTGGGTACCGGTGTATGTGGGAGGATTGGGGGAGAAGTGATTCTGTGGTGTATCGTTGCAGCGCTGGGAGACATGGGATTCAAAACACACAAAAGGACTAAGGATGAGACTAAGCTTCTGAACATAGCTACTTGGGTGAGTTACAGAGTGGCAGAAATGAAAATTAGAAAGGGAGAGGACTAGATACACAAGTACATGGATGTCGGTGATACTACATGGCAATCAAGGGCTTTGGCTGCGCGATCTTAGCCGTACCGGCATCTGTCGTCTCTCCAGCCTTGTCATCGCCACCACAGCCTTGCTGGAATTGCCTAAATGGTAATGGGACGATATTCAATGAATTCAGCCATTCCTGGTTGTATGTTCACTTTGTTCCCAGGCCTTGCTGAGTTAAGCTGTTTTAAAGAAATAAGTAGGGAGAGATTATCTCCATTAAAATGCCTTTGTATGCGCATGCTGGATACGCCGGGATGGATACCACATCTCAACTCTGAAAAGACTGCTAAGAACATGGCTGCCGTGTAACAACTATTACCCAGTACGTGTCATAGATTGCATCGCAGTGTATATAAGCATAATGCGGCAGGGCGGATGGTGATTGGTCAGAAATCCGTGAGGGCTGATTCGATCTCACTAAGCGCCCATTCCTTCACATATGACGCAGCCGCCTATCCCCACTAGTCCCGTTCCTAGGGCGCGTGGGATGCGGCTCGATCGCTCTCACTCTTGTCGGCCTTGTTTGTTTCTTTATCAACAGCCAAGGTCCCCAAGTTTACCAGAATATCCTCCTCCTCACCACATTAACTTCTAAATTACACTCTTTTTTATTTCTGGCGGACCACCCATCATGGCGACGCAGCGGAGCATGCGGTCGCTTCTGCAGGCCGTCGCATTGCTAGTCGTGGTCTTTGTTCTCATCACAGGAGTAGGGATTTCCCAGTATGGCGACAGTCTTCCGAGGATCACGTTCAGCCTATCCGGAAATTCAGATTCAAGCGTATCAGGTAGGAAACATTCCGGTTTAGCGTGTTTCTATACTGACGCTTACAGCGAAACCTGAAGAAGCCTCTAAAGATCAACCGACACATCCGCCGGGCTCAACAAAAGGCAATGCCACTCTACAAGCACAAGCGCCACCATATGTCCGCGCAATCATGAACCCTACAGACGTGACATTCCCACGTCTGGAGTGCCCACAGCCAAACCTCGAGCGCTATAATTACCTAGGGCGCGCGTCGGAACCCACAATCCATGCGCAACTCCCAAGGTACTTCTTTGCGCTCGACTTGCATCAATGCGTTGATCTTCTTCCACGACTCATTGGCTCAATTTTAGAAACCATGCTGTTTCTTGGTCCACCAAACTGCGTACTATCCATAGTAGAAGGGAGATCGGATGATGGCACTCTTGAAGTGCTTGATGAACTACGTTCCAACATGCAACTTCTAGGAATCAAATACCACCTACAGTCCAGCGACATCAACCCAACGGCCGAAGGAACCGATCGCATTGAAGCGCTTGCAGAGCTCCGAAACCTCGCGCTTAAAGATCTTGTCGAGCACCCAGAACATTACGATAAGGACACCACCGTCATATTCTCCAATGACATTTCGCTTTGTATGGAGGACTTTTTGGAGTTGATCCATCAGCGCAAGTTCCAAGGAGCCGACCAAACCTGTGCCATGGATTGGACGTATGTTGGCGACAATCCAACATTCTACGATGTCTGGATTGCTCGCGGCATGACTGGCGACTTGTTCTTCAGAATCCCCGAAGACGACAGCTTGGGCTTTGCATGGGATTTATTCTGGAACGACCAAAAGTCAAAGTCGCGACTTTCTACCTGGAAACCTTTTCAGGTGTTCTCGTGCTGGAACGGCGTGACAGCGTTCACTGCAAAACCAATTATGGAGAAGAAGATCAAGTTCCGGGCACATATTGAAGGAGAGTGTTTCCAGGGAGAGCCAAAGCTATTTGCCAAAGACATGTGGTTTCATGGCTATGGTAAGATCGCTGTGGTACCGAGTATTAATGTGGAGTATAGTGACGAGGCGTCGAAGAAAATTAAGGCGCTGAAGGGATATACTTCTAGTCACGTTGAGAATGAAGACGATGATATCAAGATTGACTGGGAGACTTCACCGCCGGAGCAGGTGAAGTGCATGCCTGAACATACTCATCAGTTTTTCACACCCTGGGACGAGGGATTGCGATCGAATATCTCGGTGCACAGGACATAACATGTAATATCTGTAAAACATAATCAATAATGATACCTTTTCCAACGAAGAAAAGAACGTATACCACCGCTTGGATAAAGTGTCGGAAATTGGAAATCATCACTCCGACTGACCTGAACGTCCCATGAGCCTACATCTCATCATGCATATGCACATGTGAGAAGCCCGCTATCCGATACATGCACGTCCTAGAACTTCCTTTGATCCAGTCCTATAAGCGTTCTCGATCCTCTAGTTTCCCTAAACCAGCATTCCGCATGTATCCCTATGTGAGTCGACTCCGCATTAAAGATCCTTCAGGCCGGACACAACTGATTGGACAAGTAACCCAAAATGCCATTTTCGGTTGTGTTCAAAATCCCATGTGTAGTGAAAGTAGCTAGACAGGTGGGCCGATAGGCAAACCTAGAATCTCCATGTGATAAGAAAGTCAGACAACTGTCGTGATAACACCAAAACAAAAGTCGTTGCACTCTTTTGTTACGTATCCGCATCAGTAGATTTCCTGCACCTTTATCAATTTGAATTTGCCAACGCACCCTGTCCTCCCTCACCCGCATAACGCAAGTCCCAATCCTTCAAGAAAATCAAAGCATCTAACCCCATTCCCGGGAATGACCACTTTATCCCCCCGGAAATACCCAAATCGGGCATCCCGGAAAGCGCTCCCTCCGACACCCCAAACTCTATTTTTTGTACTTCTCGGGGGAAACGGGTGGTTATGCGGGGTAAGTAGTGTCAATGATCTTCCCCAGTACTTACCCCGCAAATTAGTAGACATAGCCGAGTTACTACAAGCTATGAACGCGTAGTGCAAATCGCGTGTGGCGTTAGCCCCTTCTCCCCGGGGGAAGCGACTCCGCTGGCAAGACTCGTGCAAGTGAGATGATGACGTTTGGATGGCCGATGGGTAGTTTGCGGGCAACCGGCTGGAAGGGATACGGGGTGGGATCGACGGGGGTCTCGACGTGTGTGCATGAAGGAAAGCGGATAGTAAGGCCTGGTTATCGGGCGAGAGATGGGGGCGTGGAAGGATGGGTGGGTGGATTGTCGATCTTCTGGGATTCGTGCAGGAGGGGTATGTCGTACGTTTGCTCCGCTTATATATATGTGTGGGTGTTCGCCGAGGGCCTAGGTTGTTAATTTGCCTCTTCTTATCCCCGCATCAATTGAGCTTTGATCACTGAGATTTGGTTATCGTCTTTTGAATTTGAGTATTTTGTCTGCGACCATGGTGCACTTTCGAACGGATATCGGGGCGACGAATGAGGCGGCAGATCCGAACAATGAGAACTATGCCAAGGAGCTCGAGACTGATGTGTTGATTGTAGGTGCTGGCTTTGGTGGCATTTACCTGATGCATAAGCTTCGTCAGCAAGGGTTCAAGTGCAAGATTATGGAGGCTGGATCGAACATTGGTGGTATCTGGCATTGGAATTGTTATCCTGGTGCCCGCGTCGACTCACAAGTTCCTATCTATGAGTATAGTATGCCGGAAGTTTGGAAGGTAAGTGTGGATTTTGATCCTCTTATTTGTGTGTAAGCTGACAGATATCAGGACTGGACTTGGTCGTGCCGGTACCCCGGCACAGAAGAACTTCAAAAGTACTTTGACCATGTCGAGAGGAAACTGGATGTAAAGAAAGACTGTGCTTTCAATACAAGAGTGGTTGGAGCACACTATGACAAGCCGTCTTCAAAATGGATAGTAAAGACCGAGGATGGCCGAATAGCACGCTGCAAGTATTTTCTGCTAGCGCTCGGCTTCGCAGCGAAGCGACATTTCCCAGACTGGCCAGGCATGGATAAGTTCAAGGGCGAGATCCACCATTCGAGTTTCTGGCCTGCGTCTGGAGTAGATGTCAAGGGAAAGCGTGTTGCGGTAATTGGAACTGGGTCGACGGGTGTTCAAATTGCTCAAGAGACTTCCAAGGAAGCTGCCAGTATAACGCAGTTTGTCAGGACACCAAATCTCTGTTTGCCCATGCGACAAAAGCTTCTAACGAAAGAGGAGCAAGAGAAGAGGAAGCAAAGCGAGTACGAGGAAGTCTTCAAGTATAGATTGACGAGTTTTGCCGGATTTCAGTACGACTATGTTCAGAAATATACCTTTGACGACTCACCAGAGGAGCGCGAGGCATTCTATGAGAAGATTTGGGAGAATGGTGGTTTCGAGTTCTGGCTGGTAAGTGATTCACATGCGAAATATATTGATTTGAAACTTACTAGATTTTCTAGGCAAACTACAAAGATCTCCTATATGACAGCAAAGCCAACCGCGAAGCCTATAACTTTTGGGCGAAGAAGACTCGCGCACGGATATCAGACCCCGAGAAACGTGAGATTCTCGCGCCACTGGAGCCCCCACATGCCTTTGGCACCAAGCGACCGAGTCTAGAACAAAACTACTACGAGATGCTTGACAAACCCGAGAACAAGGTCATCGACGTGAAGAAGACGCCCATCAAGGAGATCAATGAAAAGGGAATCGTGCTCGCCGATGGTACGCTCCACGAATTCGACGTGATCGCGCTCGCCACCGGCTTCGACTCTGTAACCGGAGGTATCAAAAATATGGGTCTAAAGGACGTCGACGGTGTCGAGCTGTCAGAGAAATGGAAGAATGGTACATACTCGTATCTGGGCATGACAATAAGTGGTTTCCCGTAAGCAAACCCCCTTCTCGAAACACCCGCCCTTCAACTAACGATCGCAAAGCAACACATTCTTCCTCTACGGCGCTCAAGGTCCCACAGCCTTCTCCAACGGCCCAACATGCGTGGAAGTCCAGGGTGACTGGATTGTCGATGCCATAGTCAAGCTCCGCGATGAGGGTATTACATACTGCGAGCCCACGCATGAAGCTGAGCAACAATGGCGGGAGAAGATCACGGAGCTAAGCGATAAGACATTGTTTCCGCAGACGAAGTCGTGGTATATGGGGGACAATGTGCCGGGTAAGGTACGAGAGCAGTTGAGTTTTGCTGGCGGATTTCCTTTGTATAAAGAGTTGACGAGGAAGGCGCTGGATAATGGGTTTGAGGGGTTCATTACTGCTTGATGATTTTTTGGTTGGAGTAGATGTAATGTAATTAGTTTCATGTAAAAATGGTCTTGTCTCGGTGTCTTTGGCATGAAGCACCTCTTTCTAGTGTGATGTGGCTGTAAGAGGTTGGAGATGAACGGTGCCGAGGAAGATTGGAATAGCATATTCATGTTCTGGAATCTGTTTGACTTAGTAGCGATAGATTTCTAAAGGTAGAGAGACCCTATGTAGACTAGGATGTGCCATTGGTTGCATTGAATACATGGGTGCTAAAAGTAGACATTCTGCCAAAAGGCATTACCGGGGTCAATGAGAATATGAACATGGGTTCCGATGCAACTAGCATCGTCCCACAACGGCAGGAGTCATTTGTCTTCTCTTATCCGGTAACTGATGACATGTCCAAAAAGTCGTTATCAAGCGTATCTTGAAATTTCGTCCGGATGTTACCTACTAGTACGCCTCGGTAATAGTACCAGGGTCGGTGTCGCGTGGGATTTACGCCGACGCGACGTCACGACCTTGGACTTTGCAGGTCACCAGCGCCGGCGCATACCTCATGGAATCCATACGCGCCCCATCCGCACTACGCCCTGTACCATGAGGACAGCGCTCCTTTGGGGACGTCAGTGTTCCCGACAAAGTTTCCCAAGACTCACATCCCGCGCATTAAATCGCCCATATGTAAACACTGCTTCTATTCGCAGCCGATTCGCAACTCCGAAATTCAAAGGCAAAACAATACTATGGTCTGGCGCAGCGACCGGGGCTGCGGGTGGCACATTACTGAGTTCTCTTTCGTTCGTAGAGGTAGCCAGTAGCAAAGCTGGCAATGGAGAGCAGACGCACGAAGAAGCAATGCTCGAGGCATCGAGGAAGGAGTTGGATGAGCAAGTGCCACATGCGCTGAGGAACTCTGCGAAATACAGGCGGGGCATATACTTTTTTTTCGAGGACTACATAATCGAGCCCATCGCCACTGGCTTCCGCTTCTTGCATTTGGTCATTATCTTTGTTCCGGTCATAGTGACTATACCTGCGCTATGGCTTGGCTCAAGGCAGCCAGATAGAGATAACGAGCGAAGTGGGACTTTATGGTGGTACGGCTTCTTAGTAGGGTCTATGGAGAGGGCAGGAGCTGCCTTTATTAAGGTATTTTGCTATGTCTCAGGCCGTTCGACACATGGTAAAGACTGACCTTTTGTAGCTAGGACAATGGGCGGCTTCGCGAACGGATGTTTTCCCGACCGAGATGTGTCTGATCATGTCAACACTCCACTCTAACGCACCGGCACATTCTTTAGAAGTAACGAAACGTACAATTGAGGAGGCCTTTGACGGGAAAAAATTCGAAGATATTTTCGAAGAGTTTGACGAGAAGCCGCTTGGCGTAGGTGCGATTGCCCAGGTTTACAAAGCGAGGTTAAAGCCGCATCTTGCGACGCTAAAGGAAAATGCAAGTGACCACGAGGAGCCCAACTTGGCGCGCAGAATCAAGAAGAATGTCGATGTAACGCTGAAGAGTACGCCATCTAGAGTACCATCAGACCATGTCGCTATCAAGGTTCTGCACCCCAAGATCGAGAAGATTGTGCGGAGAGATTTGCGAATAATGGGATTCTTTGCGGCCCTCATCAACGCCATACCTACAATGGAGTGGTTCTCATTTCCGGACGAAGTACAGCAGTTCGGCGAAATGATGAGGCTACAACTGGACCTGCGAATTGAGGCTGCGAACCTTACACTTTTCCGGAAAAATTTCAAAGACCGAACGACGGCTTGGTTTCCTTACCCCTATACGGATTACACTACGCGCAATGTACTCATCGAAGAGTTTGCCCAGGGAATCCCTCTGGAGGACTTCTTGCAGAATGGAGGTGGTGTCTTTCAGAAGGATATCGCAGATGAAGGATTGGATGCTTTCCTGAACATGGTTCTCATTGATAACTTCATCCACGCAGATTTGCATCCAGGGAACATCATGGTTCGATTCTACAAACCTGAGCAGCTCGACGTTTCGTTTTTTGCCAGGAAAGAAGACCAGAAAACTGGTCCTAAGGAATCCCCCGATGTCACCGAAGAAGTGCTGGAGCGTTTAAGACCACACAAGAAGAACCCCAAGCAATGGCAGGCGACGTTGGAGCAGATTGATAGTGAGGGCTATCGACCTCAACTCATCTTTATCGATACCGGGCTAGTGACGGAACTGAATGCAAAGAACCGCACTAACTTCCTTGATCTCTTCAAGGCTGTTGCAGAGTTCGATGGTTATAAGGCAGGCCATTTGATGGTAGAGAGATGCAGGCAACCACAGGCCGTCCTGGACCGTGAGGTGTTTGCTTTACGTATGCAACACTTGGTATTGGGAGTTAAGAGTCGTACTTTTGCCCTCGGCAACATCAAGATTGGAGACATCTTGAACGAAGTCCTATCGATGGTCCGGACGCATCACGTTCGCCTTGAAGGCGACTTTGTGAATGTTGTCCTCAGCATTCTTCTTCTAGAGGGTATTGGAAGGAGCTTGAACCCAAACCTGGATCTGTTCGCAGGGTAAGTGCTGGCGCTGGAGTTTCCGAATCGCATATTGATTAGTAATAGGGCACTTCCCATTTTACGGCAGCTGGGTGCGCAAAGCGGCTCGTCTATGATCCGTGGAGGCGACTTTTCTATGCTCAAGGTCTGGGTTGGTCTTGAGGCGCGGAGCTTCTTACAAGCTTCAATTGATACGGTATGTGTCTTGGAAACTTCATTGGAGTTGGTTGCTAATTCATATTTAGGTGGAGCGATATGTCAAATCCGATCAACTCTCGCCGAATATATAAAGCATGAGCGGTGCACATTACTACGTAGTTATTTAATCACAAGAAATCACGACTCACACATACTGTATCACCTGTCTTTTTTTAGTATTACTTTTTGCAGCTACTTAGCACTACTACAGTGTCTACATGTCCAGACTGACGAACTGCATCCATCGCCTTTAGACATGAAAGCGTATCGGAATAGCATCTGTGGCTGTGAATGGCGGGGGTCGGGTGGCTAGTGTCTCCTGATGTGACGTCATCTCCTGGGGTAGCTTCGTGTTCGCAGCTATACAACACCACCCGTTGCCAACACACCAACTCACGATATTACATTGTATATCGCAATACATTCAGGAGCCTTTCTCTACCACGGTAGTTACTTGTTTTCTTTCGAACCAATCTCCAGGCCTTACCTACCGCAATGGAAGCCGGGGCAGCTGGAGTACTTTATGCAGCTGAGAACCTCCTCGGAGGCGCTGTAGCCCTCGTCAAGGGCATGAAGCACCCAACACTGCCTCTCAAGGCCAATATTACACGCATATCATCTGTTCCGCTCCCACGATCGCACCACACAGTTTCCGTAGTCAAGGGCCGGGCTTACATCTTCGGTGGAGAAACCGAAGCCGGCACGCTTGCAGACAATGATATGCATGTTGTAATTCTTCCCTCAAGCGGAGTGCTTGACGCCGACTATACAAAATACCCTGCTCGATCTGTCAATGGTCTGGACGACGTACCGAATTCTAGAAAGGGACACACAGCAGCTGTGATCGACGATCATATCTACATATTTGGGGGTGAGGGAGAGGGTGTCACAGACGAAAAGGGAAGAGTATGGGTGTACAACACGGTATCGAATACTTGGTCCTATCTCGACCCGGCGGTAGACTCGCTATATCCCAGCCATCGATCAGGCCATGCCTCGGCGAGCTCAGACCTCCCAAGCCCAAAGACCACGACCTACGTTGAGAAGGCACCCCAAGCACCCGCAGATCCTGCAGTGAATGTGCCAGAGCCACCTGAGTCGAACTCGTACGGCACCATCTTTATTGTCGGTGGCCGCGACATGGCAAAGAGTGAACTCTTAAGCGATGCATTAGCATTCGACGTCAAGACACGAACATGGTCCAATATCCCTTCGCCATCAGGTCACCCACGAGAAGGTGCAAGCTTAGCACTGGTTGGAAGCCGCCTATATCGCTTTGGCGGGAAAGGTGTGGAAACCTTTGCCTCTGGTGCGATGGAATCTGTTGACGTTTCCCACGTCTGGACACATGCAGAACGTGGGACTACGCCAGTATCAAGCGGCTGGGGCTGGGAGGAAGTGAAGAAATCAGACCGAGAGGGCAGCACCGCTGTAGCGCCTCAGGCACGCTCATATGCAGGACTGGTAGGAGTCACCACGGGTCAAGGACGGTACTACCTGCTGGCTATTGGTGGTTTGACAGAAAACGAGGAGTATCTTGATGACATATGGGCTATGCAACTCGCCCCTGAGAAATCAACAGCCGCAGCAGCAAAGGACAGCATTCGCGCGCACATCAAGAAGGACACACATGAGTCGCAATGGGCCGAGGTGATCTACCGCTATGTCGATACAAAAGGAGAAGAGGAAAAGGAGATACCAGGAAAGCCCAAGAGAGGGCTTGGCGCACGAGGCTACTTTGGCGTCTCGAAGGGTACCGAGGTTGATGGAGCTACAGCTGTGGTGTGGGGCGGCGTTGATGCGAACGGCGAGGTCCTAGAGGATGGGTGGATGATCACTGTTGACAGGTGAGCCGCCATTCCTTGCGCGTCAAAGATATAAGTATGCAAATGAAGAACATGAACGCCCAACCGTATAGCGAATGAAATTGCAGCGTGCCAAGGAGGTAGGAGCTTATGCGCTGAACTTATGTATGCATATATGGATCATTCTCACCCCTTGGCGTTACGCTATGCAGGCAGTGGTTTCCTAGGGTTCAAGAACAGATGCACCTGACCATTGCGTGTCTTGTCACGTACACACTGCACATAGCCGATTGTGTCGCTTGACATCCTACTCGCCTGCTCTTGGATCGCCCAAACCGCGGCCAAATAATGCGATTTTACTTCGAATCCCATCTTCAACTCTTTGACTTCCAAGGCGCCAGGCGGGAATACGGCCAATAAGCTCGCACCGCTCAGACCCTTCCTACGCCCCGCCACGTTTCATACAGCCCGTCACGCCGACAAGCGAGCCGCATATCTTCGTATTAACCTCCTGGATGGTCTCGACATTGGAATTGGCCATGGGATTTGCGCCTGAAACATCAACTCCACCCAATCAGGAATGTAACACCAAGCGCCATCTATCTTCAGCTTGTTCGCTGCAGCGCAGGCCCACGTGCAGCAAGTAAGGGTTTCTGGTTAACATCCAAATGCACCCTATATTTCACAAGCCCAAGCATCGATCCACTGGCTGACAACAGTGCGTGAGTGGGAATGACGGTCAGGCTCGGCCCACTAAACCGTGGTCAGGGCGAACGACATGGCCAATGGGCATTATCCCGTTATGCGCCGACATTGTGCATCATGGCGAGCACGGTGGTTAAGTATATCTATGGCCCTGTGTGGCGCAGCCCAAGGAGCACGATCTCCGGACGAACATCTCAGTTACTCGGCTCTTAAGGGGCACAGAGACCAACAGCCCTTGCAACAATCAAACCGCAACAGAACTGCGGTTACAGAAGACTCGGAAGAACTCTCCACCATGGGTTGGGGTGACATTATCGGTTGGGGTAAGTGAAGAACATGTTCCTGAGACGACATCAGAATAGACCAACCAGGCTGACCACGTATGAACAGGTGGAGATTTGACGCTAGTGAATGGCTCGCCATTTGACTGGACAGTGGGTTACCAGCATTCATACCAGATGAATACGTGGAACTGGCCGACTGTGAGAGCAGGTACGAAACCTCATCTAGCTTACGCGTCGAGACCGCTCATCCAAGAAAACAGGAACTGCCGAAAAAGTCCATGTCGAGTTTGGGCTAAAGGGGCATACTTGGGATGATGCGGGCGAAGGCTACTACAATGTGGCTGGAACATCAAATAAGTTCACAGTCATGGCACGAAAGCCATCAGACTACGAGCTCACCATATCACTGGACAATATGCAAACGGAACAAAGTCCTAATATGACGAAAATCAAGCTAGGATTTCGAAAGGACGCGGCGGTAAACTGGATCGTATCTACCGACGAGGCTGGAAAATTTTGGACCAATACTGGATCATACGCCGACTGGATGCAACAAAGTATGGGATCGCTAGCGAACAGAACACTCAGGCACATTTGCATGCCTGGCAGCCACGATGCTGGCATGGCTACTTTCCATCCCGGCACTGTTGGTGCGCATTTTGCAAATACACAGGCGCAGTACCTCAACTTCTACGATCAACTCATGGCTGGATCGCGCTTTTTTGATCTCCGCCCTGTATTCTCCAGAGGCCAATGGGTAGCCGGTCACTACAGCGCCGTAGCTGGCGTTTGGGTCGGCGGCAACGGACAATCCCTCAAAGATATTATACAGCAGGTCAATGACTTCACCGCCAACCACAAGGAACTTGTCATCATAAATCTGAGCCATACACTGGACACGGACAGAGAATATCGAGACCTGACGCAAGCCCAATGGAACGACCTCTTCAACACCTTGAAACAAATCAACAACCGTCATATCGTCGACAACCCCGGCGGAACGGACTTCTCCAACAAGCGCTTATCCGAGTTCATCACCGACCGCGCTGCAGTTTTCATCCTGGCACAACTGCCTGGGGGCGCACAACTTGGCAATTTTGCAAACGAGGGTTTTTACAGCGGCGCCAACTTTCCTTTCTACGACGAATACAGCAATAGCAATAACCTGGAGAACATGAAGAAGGATCAGCTAGCCAAGCTCAAGCAGCAACGCAGTATTGTTGCTGATGCGCAAGCAAGAAAGGATGTCTTCCACATCTTTTCTTGGACACTAACGCAGCAGCCTGAGGATGTGATTAACTTTGACAAAGGCATCATGTGAGTTACAGGCTTGGCCTATGCTTTCCTTTCTTTTACCTTTCACGTCTTCTTTCTTACAAAAACTAATATTTATTCCAGGAACATGGCCACTGGCGCCTTTGACGACCTCATCAGTACTGCTTGGAACTCATTTACACCAGAGTCTTTCCCCAATGTATTGTATGTGGACAGTCTGGGTGTGCGTGACAAGAGCGCTGTTTTCCCCTTTGATAGAGTCAAGGGCGGCCTGAGCACAAACGTAGATATTGCGGCTTTTGCAGTTGCTGTGAACAATGCTTTTGCGGGCAAAAATCCCGTTGTTACGGGAAAATAAGGGTGTGATTTGGGGAGAAGAGAGTGGTGTGCGCATATGTGTCATATGCTACTGAAGTTGGGGTACGTGTCTGTGACGACGTTCTGATTGCTCATAGCGTGCGTGTCCTTTTGCCTTTTTCTTTTGTTTCTGCGAACTTGCATCCATATGGCAGCTCGGCGTTGTTGATAGACTAGTATGACGTATTAATCTCTTCTTACCTTTTGAGAATAAAGAAAAATATGGAGATAAATCACTCTAGAATATATGAGATTGATCAAATGGACATGGAATCGTGAGACCAGTCAAGTGCAATGTGGTAAAGAAATCTATTGCAAGTCAGATGATCTGGTGTAGTGGTGTACGAGATTACGACGCACAACGTAGGTATGATTGGAGTGAACCATAGACCGATCATATGTGTTGTCAGCGCTGTGTGGCATCAAACAAGACTAAATCCTATTTACTAGCCTCGATCAAGCCATGGCGTAGTGAATATATTCGCAGTACCAAAGAATTCCCAAGTTGTCAGAGGGCAATGATGACGCACCTCATCGAGTGCTTCCCAGACTCAACGCTGGAAGTTGATGCAGTTGACGCAGCCTTGCGCATCCGCGGCACCCTTTTCGGTCAACTTGAGTCCGTAAAAGGAAATCCGACGTGTGTCAGACGGGATCACAAGCAGGGAAAACAAAGATTGGGTGCTTAGTATAGTGGGGTGGGTAGATCAGGATCGCTCCAGGTGCCGTGTCGAACATTACTTTTGAAATGCGCATGTTCGTCAGAATGCGCAAAGTATTTGGGTCACCACACCTAACTAACAAAACGTGCCGTGAGCTGTGCTGTTGTTTCTAGTATTTAGCTTCCATTCTACTAGGGCTCAATGGTGGATTTCTAGGAAAATAAGAGGTAAGGGTGTCGCGTGTGAAGTGGCATCGCCGCTGATGGTTGTGGCTTGCCGTCCGCTAGTGCGAGCCATGACGTAGTGAACCATCGCAGCCTCGCGCGTGTTTATTGTTGTAATTATGAGCGCAAACAAATTGCACGACTCCCTTCTCCTACCTGTTACTCCACCCTAGACTTCTCATAAAATCTTTTTTCTAATTTCTGCATCAAACATGTCGACCGGTGGTGTGGTCTACAAGGACCTCCTACCTATTCCCGATACGGATCCTACTGAGTATGAAGGCAAATCGACCACGCTACGCGATGCACCTACGGAGAGCCATGCGCTAGCTCTAGAAGCTGCCAGGGTTCCCCCTACAGAGGAGAAGGGTGCAGCTCAGGTCGAACATCAGAAAGAGGTTGTGGATTTGGGATGGAACGAGCCAAAAGAACATGTCGCCAAGCCTCTCGTGGGAGGGCTCGACAATGAGCATGTATGGATGCTTGTTCGGCGTTTTAACAAGGTAAAAAGCACGCATGTTCAACGTGACACCATCTCCTGCTAACTCTTCATAGCAAATATATCAAGTCAAAGAGATACCGACAGCACCTCCTGGAGGATTAGATCTCAATGTTGCTGACGAAGAAGAGTTTACTCCGGACAAGTTTCGTGCAAACCTTGAGCGCCTCTATATGACTATTGTAAGTTCTGGAGACGAAGCATTCGCTGCATGTAGACTAACCATGTTAGATCATCGGCATAATCGGATTTGCCAAGCACATTGCTCGCATTCGATCATGGAGAGAATCACGCCGCACTACATGGTTTTGTTCCGCCTACTTTGCTGCTTGGACCTTCGACATGATCATGCCTCTACTCTCAGTCGCTCTGCTGACGCTGATCGTTCACCCACCTGCTCGCGAAGTCATGTTTCCTCCGGCCCCTATCGCCCTCGTAAGCTCCAGCGGAGGTATCCAGAAGCCAAAATCAGGAACTCTTGGAAGCATTGACAGCGTCACTGGAGCGCCCGAAAACCACAAGGGTGAAGCCGTAGAACAAGAGGCCACGAATTTCGTCTACGGCTTCGCCACTATTGCACTGTCAAGCGCGACTGGCAAACAACCTGAGGTCGAACCTAAAGAAGATAAGTCACCGGATGATAACATTTCAGATACCACTCGACTTGCCATGGGTGTTGCCCATGCCCAAGACAAAGCATCCGGTAATAAGCCCGACAAGGACCATGATAAGACCAAAGTACCTTTGGAGACTGCCATGTGGAGCAAGATGAGGCCAATCATGCATGCCCTTTCAGACATTGCAGATACCTGGGAACGCTTTGCGAAGTGAGTGTGCTGCAACAAGAAAATATTGATTACCTACTGACTTTTTTTAACAGCATGCTTGACCCAACTCCTCCGTTCCCACAAAACAAGTTCCGTCTTCGTCTTGGAGCAGTTGTCGCTCCCATCATATTCATCTCAATGTTCGTATCGTCTTATGTCTTCATGAAGGGCGTTACATTCGGTATTGGATTCGGTTTTTTCGGCGACCCAGTCATCCAACGAGGACTTGCACTTCTTGACAGGAAATTTCCCAAGTGGAAGAAACTACTCGAACTCCGCAATACGCTTCTTAAAGGCGTTCCTACGAACGCCCAACTCACAATTACCTTGCTCCGTCTTGGCGAGGCGAACAAAGCTCCCCTACCACCTCCACCACATATTACGCACCCACCAGCAGAGCAAACCGCACACGTTGGTTCAGAAGAACTTCGTGCCATGGGCGTGGACAGGGCACTCAACGCCACAAAAGAAGAGCTCGACGACGCCATCGCATACGACCCCGAAGTAGGCTACGAAGCGAGCGGCGAAGGCTCCGAAAAAGACAGCAAGCACGTCAAGAAGGGCAGCAAGATTCTCAGTTTCTTCCGCGGCACCGCCAAAGGTGCCGTCGAGACTACACGGGGCGCCGACAAACTCAAAGCTGCCGCTGGCTCCACAAACGCAAAGAACAGACTGGGTGCCCTCCCGCCTCGAAACGCCGATCTCACATCTGGCCCCGTCGAATTCAAAGCCCGATTCGACGGTAAAAAGGGACACGCATACATTGCTACCAAATCCACTATTCCTTGCATTGCCTTTTCGACTGACAACACGATTGAGAAGATTGGCAGCGTCGACAGAGAGGATCTACATCCGTTGTGGAGTGTACCCGTCAACGACATTATCGATATCAAGAAGGTGGGTGGGTTTGGATGGAAGGCCAAGATGGTGGTGGGGTGGGCTATGGAGCGCGAGTTGGCGGATGGTTTGATTATTACTGATTCCAAGTTGAATGAGTACCGGATTATGGCGTTGCCGTTGAGGGATGAGCTGTTTAACCGGCTTATTGCTATGGGTGGGCAGAAGTGGGAGAGTTGGTAGGAGGTACGGACATGGGAGGGAGAAAAATGTGGTGGTGCATTCTGGCGTTTGCATTATGGAGTTTTCATCAATTTTTTGTCTTGGGGGGGATGCGGATTGGGATCCTGGGTTTTGGGTCGGAAGTATATATCCTGGTAGTATGTATTTCGTTTTGATTACTTTGATGAAGTTTGATGGTTCAATGGTGAATTAATATCGAAATCGTAGTTCAGAATTTAGGCACTGGAAGCTTAAGTATTCTATAAATCAGGCAAGCATACTCACTCCGGCATCTCCATCACGAGTTTGGTTTTTCCTATGAGCATTCCTATCATATTGCCAAGGCCTCTCTGCAAAAAGCCAAGAACTGCGTTTCTTGATCTTTGGCAAAATCAAGATAAAATATGAAATATGTTTGAACATAAAACTGTGTAGTATCGAAAACTTGAGTACAATGAATCTAGAGCCATACCTTTCTCCTGGAAAGTAGCAATTCGATGAAGATAGTTCTCCGAGGATGCTAGTGTCGACACTTAGCGGCGATTTAGTTCGTAACTTGTGTTTTACCATTTAGAAATCTCGAAAAATTCGACCTCGTAACCTGAAGAATCTAGAAGTAGTGGACATAGTGTGCTTGGTTGTCGAGCCTCCCCCGATTCAAACACGTGATACATGGTCAGAACGTAGTGTCAAGATATGATGTCATCAGCGGAAACAGCTTATCTAAGTTTGCTTAAGTTGTCTTGAACTAAACAATGAAGCAAGATGTAGTATAAAGTGCAAGAAAGGTACCAGTAGTAAGAAGTTAGGTAGTAGTATCAAGTTTGTTTTTGTGTAGAGGAGCAGGGATGCTGCAGTGGCGCAGATCTTAGCACAAGCACCCCTGCCAATGACGCATCACTTCCCGTCAATGCGGGACAACAATCAGGGTCTCGACGTCGCCTTCGACGACATACTGAGCACCGCCGAGCCTCTAGAATCGCCGCTGAGACTGACACGTGCAAGCTGTTTCGCCATCTTTTATTCTACGCACGAAGCCTCTCCCGCTACGATCGCCATCCTCAGCCCAACCCCTCCTTTGTTCGATTAGCAAAACAACGCACACACACACACATCAACATCGACTATGGCGTCCTATCTCGAAAAGGTGCGTCGGCAGTCAAAGCAGCTGTTCCCACAGAGTAAACAGAAGCCTGGACCGCCGCCGATCGAGGACCCTCCCAAGGTTTCTGAGTCCACAACACCAAAAGTAGAAGATGCCGCTGTTCCCAAGATTGAAGAGCCCGCGCCGGCAGAGCCCAGCGGGCCCATTCCCGAGCCGCCAGCTCCGACAGTTGCAGAAGCAAGCGAAGAAGTAGGCAGCGACCCTGTACTGGATCCTGAAGATCAGAAGTTCCTCGAGCGACTCGCTGCCATTGCTTCAGAGCCCGAGGGTACACCTCCGCCTCTGCCTGAGCGTGCAACCGCAGCCGGTGATGCGGGTGAGAAGAAGGTTGGCAAGAATGCACAGGAGGCACTCATTGACGGTGCAGACAAGATTGCACTTCCTTTGAGCCCACCTGCGACAACTGCTGAGACTAGCGACAAGGGCAAAGGCAAGGCTACAGAAGGTGGCCTAGGTCGGAAAAAGAGTGTCTTGTCATACTTCCAACTGCCCAAGTTCGGCAAGAAGGACGGAGAAAAGGCAAAAGAGAAGTCGTCCAAAGACCAAAAAGTAGTAGTCACGGACAAGGATAGGGCCCAATTCGCAGACGATCTCCAGGCCGCCGCCGAGGCAGCCAAAACCGCTGAGCTCACCGACGCGCAGAAGCAGGATAAGGAACTCACCGATATCCTGGACCAGCTGAACCTCTCAGCAGTCAACAATCGCGTCTTCAGCTTTAGCAAAGAGTCAGAAGAACTCCTCAACAAATTCACCCAAGTCCTCAAAGACCTCGTCAATGGCGTCCCAACAGCCTACAACGATCTCGAAACGCTCTTCACAGACTACGACAACCAGCTCAAGAAGATGTATGCTAGTCTCCCGCCCTTCTTGCAGAATCTAGTCAAGAGTCTGCCAGCCAAGCTCACAGCTACCCTGGGCCCGGAGTTGATGGCTGCGCAATCCGAGAAGCCCGGATTTGACGCCCAAGCAGCTGGCGAAGGGAGCAAGTTTAAGAGTGCGAAAAACATGCTGCCTCAAGTCCCGAGCTTGAAGTCTTTGCTTTCTGCCCAGGGCGCCGTTGCGACGGCGCTACGGAGCATTGTCAATTTTTTGAAGTTTAGGTTCCCGGCGCTGGCTACGGGGACGAATGTTATTATGAGTTTGGCGGTTTTCGGTATGTTTTCATTCCCTCTTCCTTTTTTTCTCTCGAGATACAATGATTTGGAGAGTTTTGTTGTGCTAACTTATGTCTGTATAGTTCTCCTCTTCGTCTTCTGGTACTGCCACAAGCGCGGCCGCGAAACGCGTCTTGAGAAGGAACGTCTTGCAGCCGAAGAAGGCCAAGTAGGTAATATTAGCGGCACGCCCTCTGTGAACGGGGATGTCGACTCGATTTTCGGGTCTCAGATCAAGACGAGGGAAGGTGGGGGTGCGGCGGCGCAGGAACCACTTATTAGCGATGGTAGGGAGAAGGAGGGACAGTCCGCGGCGGGTGTGAGTGATTTGCCGAGTGTATCGCATCTTCCCGATCCAAAGGGTGGAGAGGCTCCTGCGGCGCCGCCGGCTGGGGGGAAGTAAAGTGTGGTGAAGTGTGGATGAGGATTTTCTTTTTGGGTTAAATTGATGATTTTCCCCTGTGCGTATACCCTGGTTTAAGTAATACTCTAATAAACAACCCAGACATCACCAAGTCTTGAAAACGTGTATGTTGTTTGGTTTCATCTCATCCGCCCATTATCTCCACACACGCACACACACACCCAATCTCAAGGCTTCCTCGCATGTATAACCACCACCTCAAAATACGCATGCACCCTCCTCTCCTTAACCCCATTCCGAAACTTGGCAAAGAAAACCTGCGCCTCCTCCACACTCCACCCCATAACCTTTGTCAGCAAAAACAAGCCCCAGCCTTCGGCTCCCTGGGTAATATGCAGCAGATTCCAGCGTCCCAACTCCTTCATATGCGGGTCCGACGGCCAGCTATTAACGGGGACCTTGTACACGTATTCCCTGACGTCCTGGAACCCCGCATCCCTTATGTACGTGGATAAATTCAAGACTTCGTAGAAACTCTTGCCAAAGCGTTTGCTCGCTTCGTGGAAAATGTCGCTCCACTGCGATAGCACGTGGGTTGGCGTCAAGGTGCCGTCGTCCGACTTGAACTGGATTGACATTTCGAGCTGGTGGAGGTAGCCGCCCGAGGTGAGGTTTTGGTAGACCTGGGTGTAGAGGGAGGGCCAGGAGTGGATGGAGCCGTACAAGGAGCGGATGTTTATGAAGTCGAAGGGGGTGGAGTAGGTCCAGGGGAGGGTGACGTCGTCGATTTCGAATTTGCAGTTTGGAGGAGTGAAGGAGGGTTGGATGGGGGAGAGGTCGACGCCGAGGATTTCGGCGCTGGGGTGTTCTGGGGTGCATGTAGTGTGAGCTGGGTTTGATTGATTGTTTTGTCGAGGGGCGGTGGCGTCATGTATTGTAAGAAAGAAGAAGAAGAAGAAGAGAAGACACACCATCTGCCATGTCCATGCACCAGATTCCTGTTCCGCAGCCTAGATCGAGGATACGCTTGGGGTCTTTGATGGGTGCCAAGTGAAGTTTCTGGCCGAGTAGGATCAAAAACATGTGGTGGGCAATGTCAAGTTGGTCGTTTTGGACTTCGTCGTTGGGGCCCCAGTAGTCGTTTTCGCCTTCGCGGTATTTGTGGTAGCGGCGGCCATTTTCGAAGCGACCTCTGTAGATGGAAGAGGCGATTGATGTAGTGTCGCTGGCGGTATCGTCGTCGCCTAGGGCTGAATCTGTGTCGTCCTCGGTGTTGTCCTGGTTGTGTTGGAATGTTGCTACTGCACAAGGTCTTGGTGGTATGGACAAAGAATTCAGTCACTTACAACTGACACATGAGGATTAATGAGTTGGGCGTATGACGATGGGCCTGTTGTGGTTTCCGAAGGCAACTGGTCCTGTGGTGTTGGCGTAGCACAGGCGTCTACTGGCTTCGAAGAGGAAGACGCTGATGGAGATAGTGAGACGGCTACTGACTCGTCCACGACTTCACTCTCTTTTCCCTTGCCAGAACCCGACATTATACAGTGTGCCTCTGTTTGGAACGTTTGGAAAGAGCGTGTGCAATAGGGGCACTAGGTTTATATGCTTCGAGATCAAGCCCTCCAGGAGCGGCTGAGCCTTGTTTTACCACGTGTGGGCTGCAGCTAGTACTGTGCCTCAATCGTACATACAGCAACGGGCCGAGGTGGGTTAGTTAGACCCGTACTTGCGATAAGCGAGTCTGTCAGTGGCGCTTTAACTTTGGCTTTGTTGGTTCCTTGATGGATGGCGTCTGGTGGCAAGATAAGTGCAGAGGAAGCTGAGTACCGAAAGGAGAAAGGAGACTAGAAATACTCAAGAGAGTGGCTTAGATGGGTATGCAGAGGTGGTGTAACAATGGTGGGCAGGGAGCCGCTGGAGGCTAGAACATGAAGGCTGTGACATTGTGATGGCGTCGGCCATGGAGACCGGGAAAAGAAAAATGTGGCTTGTGGGATTCTGGACGCGAACATGCTGTGGACTGGACCGTTCTAGGTGAAGGTGCTCGGGGATTTGTCCATGGAATCTGCATCAAACATTCGAATGGAGTCATCTGCGCAAGGCGATTCGTTGGAACCGAGTGGCCAAGGCGGGGGAGCCTCTGGGTGATGGCAATGGCCCATGTGGCTGCGGAATCAAACGAAGACGAATGTGGACGTCTTTACGTGCATCTACGTCTGCCGTCTCCAAACGGCTGTCGCCTTTGCACATCTTTACAGGGCGAGGGCATGTGTAGGGATTACATGTATACACATGTACATAGTACATACTCTCACTCTGTTTGCGACTTGGATAGTGGCAGCACCATGCTAATGCTGGCCACTCGATGTGCGCCATCCGAATCCATTAATCTATCTTGGCTAGCCCCCCGGTACTCTCCGTCAGGAACCAGATATGGCCTTTTTAACTTTATTTGTTGCCGCCGTGCCTCCATGGAAACCTACCAGCTCGCCGGCGGCCCGTAGCTTGCCTCTTTGGCGTCTTCTCCTGCTGTTGCTGTCTACCTATTCGCGGCCCGCCACAACACCAACCCACACCCGCAAACTGCTGCAGAGTGAGAGCAGAGAGCATCGGTACTCCACTGTTGTGATCCTGTCCATACTCCACTCTCGTGCTCGTGCATTGCGCTGCACCCTTCGTCACACGGGTGGGTGCCCCACCGACAACGCCAACTCGTCACTTCCATCAACTATCAGCAAAAGTAACGAGCATATCCTTGCCTGCCATCTCCACTCCTAGCTAGCCATGGACAACATTGCCGAGGGTTCTTTGCTTGATCATGTCTCACGGCGCCTGCAGGCCTTCGTATTCGTCCTGGGCCTTCTTTTCGTCATTAGCCGCATCCGCCAGTTCTTGCGTTTGAGACATTTCGCCGGTCCCAGCACAACGGGTTTCTCTTGGCTGTGGCATTCTAGAGCTGTAATCGGCGGCGAATCCCCTAGGTACTACGGCCAAGTGTGTGAGAAATTCGGTATGCATTCAATCGCATCGCATCTGCCACCTGACAAATCCTAACTCTGCTCGATGTAGGGCCGATTGCGAGAATCGCACCTAACCACCTCATCACTTCTGACCCAGACTTCTGGATACGCATCAACGCCGTGCGCTCCCCGTACAGGCGATCTCCGTGGTATTATCATGCCGCCCGGTTCGAGACGGGCAAAGACAACGTCTTTACCGAATGCGACAATGACCGGCATGACGCGCGTCGAAAAAAGATGCTCGCAGGCGTAAGCAAATTATTGACTTGTTGGTGGCTTCATCGCTAACGCATCGCAGTACTCTGGCAAGGAGAACCCGACACTAGAGCCTTCAATTGACCAGCACGTCAAGGAACTCATAGACTTGGTGCGCAAATATGCATCTCCTGCAGCTTCGACAGGTCCATCTATCCACATGGATTTGGCAGAGAAGATTCCCTTCTTCACCTTAGATGTCATCAGCCATGTCAGTTTGGGAGAACCATTTGGAGACCTGAAAGCCGATGGCGATGTCAAAAACTACATCAAGTCAAGTGAACAAGGCCTGAAGATTGGTAACACAGCATTTGCCATGGGAATAGCCTGGCTGAAGGACAAGCCTGTTATCGGGCCTACCATTAGTCCTTCTGAGAAGGATACCACTGGTTTTGGCCACATGATGGCCCAGGCACGCAAGATTATTGTTTCCAGGAGCTTAAGATCAACCGAGGAAAAGTCCGACATGTTCGCGTCTTTTGTCCGCCATGGCCTGGCAGGAGATGATCTCTGTAAGTGGTGCTACTGGTCTAGGCGTGGGTGGATAGTGGGCTGACCGTTCTAGTCCAAGAGGTGTTTGAACAGATCCTTGCTGGCTCTGACACAACCGCCGCGGCTATCCGAATCATTTTGCTTTATCTTATGAAACATCCTAGAGTATATGCAAAGCTGCAGGCCGAGATTGACGCAGCAGTCGAGAGCGGCAAAGCCCCAGCTTCTCCAGGTATCATTTCAGATGCACAAGCGCGCCAACTGCCGTACCTAGGTGCTGTGGTCCGAGAGGGGATGCGGATGCAACCTCCTGTTGCTAACCTCTTTTCAAAAATCGCCCCGGATGAAGGGGATGTCGCTGTTATCGAAGGAAAAGAATACTTTATCCCCGGTGGCACTTTGATCGGATACTCAGCCTTGGCAATGCACCGCAACAACCGAGCGCTTTATGGGGAAGATTGCGCCATATTCCGGCCTGAACGATGGCTCATTGATTCCGCAGATGAGGCAGCAAAGGAGCGTCTGGCCAAGATGATAAAGACTAACGATATGATTTTTGGCTATGGTCGGTGGGTTTGCTTGGGGCGTAATGTTGCGTTGATTGAGATACACAAGGTTGTGTTTGAGCTGTTGAGGAACTTTGATCTGGCCTTGACGTATCCACTGCAGCCGTGGAAGACGTTCAATTCGCTTGGACTGTGGGATATCAAGGACATGTGGGTGGATGTAGTGTTGCGAGAGTGAGGAGGCGGTTCCTTTCAGCCTTGTCTTGTAAAAGCTGTCGTAATAGTTGACCAATGGGCTTGCTGCACCAACGACCATGTACCAGAAGGGGAAATGCTGTATACCTGGAGGCACGGTTCTAATATGACCCAATGCACGCATGGTAAGCAATTTACATCGAGCGTGCAATGTACGTAGAGCATGATGAACCGCCCCCGATGCCTGTGGCCGCGGGCGGACCTCGAGCGCAGCAGAACAGAGGGCCATAGTAGTCGACGCAGCATGACGGCCATCTTCGGCCAGCGTCACACCTGGGACGAATCCCCCGCGTACAACCACGCCATCGGCCCTGCCACCCCACCGCTGCCCTACCATGGCTTTGCGCCCTCGCGCCATCATGTCGCTGCCCACCTCGTCAATATGGCCGGGTACTACGACGACGAGGCCCCCGTGAATGCGCAACCCTTGGACATGAGCGCCGACGGCCACCCGCGCCGAGGAGGCTGCTACGCGCCTAATGACGACACGCCCAACAAGCGACAGAAGCGCCATCCTTCTTCCCCGCGTCCCCATGATGCTTGTACGATTGCTAGCCCGGCACCGGAAGCGCCATACGCGGGCCTGCCGCAGACTTCAGCGCTGCTCGCCGCCCATAATGACGCGTCCAGCCAACAGCATTTCGATATGCTGCCTCCTCGGGACTCGGTACACGCCTCGTGGCAGGCTCTCCACGAATACGCCCAGTCGCATGCCTCCCAGCATGGCTATGCCCTCAGTATCAATACGACGGCCAAGAATCGTTCTCGTATCAAGCTCGCCTGTGTCTGCTATGGCCAGCCCAAGAACACACACAAGTTGACTGCCGAGACACGGGTCAGAAAAAATAGAGTCAGCTACAAGACGGGCTGTAAGATGTGGATCGAGGGCAAGAAGCTGGAGGGTGGGACGTGGCTGCTGCGTGTTGGCGAGGCGCAACATAATCATCCTGGTCGAGACAGCGCGGGGTGGGCGGTACAACGGAAGAGGACCTGGGGTCTTGTCGGAGGGCGCATCGGCGTTGGAGGTGTAACAGCAAAAGAGGAACTTGCCAAACGGCGGCTCCCTGGCACAAAGGATACTCTGGAGGATGTGGACGTAGAAGCCGAGGGAGGAGACGACTATCCACAGCCCCCATCACCAACCCAAAAGCCCGCCACACACAGTCTCGAGCGCGGGGGTCTAGTCTGGAAAATCGTCGAACAAGAGATGCTCCGCAAGGGTAAGCCAAACCAAGGCCGTGACCGAGGCGTAGGAAGAACCGTCGACGTCCTCCAGCGACGTCTCCCGGGAATCCACATTCTCAAGCGCGACGTCTACAACATCCGCGCGCAAATCAAGCGCGCGAGAAAAGCAGCAGGCCAACAACTCGGCGACGGGTGTGACAGTTCAAACGACGAGGCTCCGGATCCTATTCCTACTACTGCAACTCTCCCAGACGACATGGATCCACCCGAGCAATCCCTCCCACAGCCACAGCCACAATCACACAGCCAACCACCCCCCTCCTTTTCCCCTCCCCCTCTTCATCCTCCTTGCACTAAACCCCCGTCCCCCACAAGAAAAGATTCAAGAATCGACCCCTCCCTCGTCTCCACTCCACCTCCACCTCCCCTTCCTCCTCCTTTACTATTACCCCCCTTACCCCCTCCCTCGCCCTCCCCCGACCCCCCGGACCCAGCAACCCTGCAAGTCATGCGCCTCCGCCGTGAGAATGCTGAGCTACGACGGCTTCTTGCGGAGAAGACAAAGGAGGTCAAGGAAAGGACGATTGAGATGGCGGGTTTGAAGAGTCAGGTGGAGTTGTTGAGTAATCTTATGTTGACGAGTGGGAGGGGGTTGATGGGAGGTTGAAGTTTAGCGTTTTGCATTTCTAAGGATACCTTTTTGAGTAAAAGAGGGAAAAAATGTGTGTTACCAGGAAAACGACACTTTCGTACCTACCAAACTGTATCGATCGCTACTCTGTATACAGTTTTTTGACTCGCTGCTCCCGGAAGCCAGGCATTGTGAACTTGAGAATGTTTACAAGGCTCCAACGTATGGCTCAGTACATCGTAGAACTACTGAAGAGTTCCTCCAGCATGTTGGAGATGTCAGCAAAGGAACAGTGTTGACAGCTCCTATCCTCATTGGTGTTCGATCCGGACGTGCAACTGCCATACAAACCTGTCTTCAGACAGGTACTAACGTCGACCTCTCCGTGTGCTCTAACATCCGGGCGACTGACAAGACACACATCACACCTCTCGAAACTGCTGTCCATCGACATGACACCTGCGTTCCAAGAGCCCTTGTTGAAGGTGCCGCGACACTCTCGCACATCTCACAGTGGCCGACACATGCGTACAGTTACCACTTACTGTATGAGGCTGCATCAGAACTTACCAATGTCGTACTTCCTGACCTGAAGCGATTCACACGCTCTAACAAAGAAGGATCTGGAGGCGTTGGAACATTGGGAATCGCTAGACTGTGGTATAATACCCTTGAAGATACAATACTATGTTATTGAGGATTCTGAATAAGAGCTCCAGTGACTATCTTTAGGTCGGTGTTTTGTGGTAAAAACATATTGAGAATACGGACAGAGCCAAAAAGGAAAAAGGGTGATTGACGGACATATTGTTAGATAAGCTGTTACAACATTTGCCATGCGGAAGATGACCATGTTTCACGTATATCATTCAAACTGAATTCAAATTACCATCAACAAAGGGTCGCCACATCTTTGCGGTGGCGCTTTTGTGGCTACTTGTTTTCCGTCATACCTCTTGTTCATTTGCGTCATTGCCGCCTGCCATGGCCTTATTTAAATGCTAGATTTTGCCATCTGCACAAGAGCAACCGAGCCAGCATTGAGGGATCAGCACTCATATATTCCACCAGCTCGACCACTTGTCTTGTAGTGTGAATGGAGTTTTTGCAATCACATGTGGAAAGATCCGCATATCATGTGGTCGGTCCTTAGAGCGCGGAGGAACTGATCATGCGTGAGAAGTTCATCTGTCCCTCCGGAGCCCAAGCTCGCCTTCGTGAAAATGCACGCTACACCACAATTAGATTGAGGCTGTGCACACCTGGATGGCAGAGACATCTTCATCACAAATGTTCGTTATATTCCCCGGAAACTAGACAATCCATTTCCTCCACCAAGACAGGTTCTGTTCCGCCGAGTTCAATATCTGCATCTTGTCGTGATCAACATCAGCAATCTCCGAGAGATCAACGTCTTGCAGGGCGAAAATTCCAGACCTCGCGTAACAGAATCCTGCAACCCACAAGAAAACAAAGATGGCAATATCAATGTAATACGTGAGGAATGTGCCCACGCTCCATCGATCTGGAAAAAAGACGCTGTAGCCTGAGAACAAGATAACGAGGACGAGCGCGCCTCCAGTGACCCAAGCGAGATATGGCTGCATGGGGCTCTTGTACACAAGACCTGAACACATCAATATCATTTCAGCAAAGGGAACGACGGTCCACCTACGGTCTCGGCTGATACCTTGAGCCTTCAAGGCGTAGTAGAACCTCAGGTAAGTACCTTCGATGACAAGCCACCCAATAAGTCCAGCAATCGTTGTGATGTTAACGAACCATCCGAACGCTAACGAAGAGTTGCTTCCCAGACTGAGATACACAAGAGGCAAAAAGATGAGCGAAGCTCCAATCGCCAAGTATGGTGTTCCGAACCTGTTGGTTCGAAGCAGAACTTTAGGAGCTTGTCCGTCCTCTGCTAGCCCGTACAGGGTACGTGATGCAAGGAAAATGCATGCAGAGCCACAGCTGAAGGCTGATGTGCATACTATGGCGTTGATGATCGAGGGAAGCACGCTGATACCAGCGCGCTGAAATGCAATGACGAAGGGACTCTGCTGGGCGTCGCCAGTAGCGATGCCGAGATTCGGGTCGTTGAATGGTACAAGCATCCCAACGATGAGGATGCTGATAACGTAGAATATGAGCACCCGCCAGAAGGTCATTCGTATTGCGTTCGGGATGGTGACCCTTGGGTTCTTTGTCTCAGCGCCAGCTATGGCGACCACCTGGATGTTGGCGTAGCTATAGGCAGCTGAGATCAAGGAGCTCCAGAACCCAAGAAACTTGCCAGCATCACCAGGGACGATATATTCATTGAAAGGTCCGGGGTTTTTCCAGTATCGAAAGCCGATTCGGTCTCCACTAGGAGACCCTCCCAGATCCACTACAAGACCGGCGATGATGAGACCTATGATAAGCAAGATTTTGAGCACTGCGAAAAAGACCTCGCTCTGGATTTTATGAGACAGCATGCCAAAAAAACAGTGTATATCATGACTCACCTCGCCATAAACCTTCACACCACAGAAATTGATAATCACGATGATGGCGATGAAAACCGAGTACCAGATGGCAGGGTTGATACTGTTGTCCCAGAAGTTGATCAAGGTCGCAGCGGCAGCAAGCTCAGCTGGCGCAGTAATCGCCATGGTGTACCAGAAGTTCCATCCGGTGGCAATGCCGAGTGCTGGCTGCACGAATCTGGTGGCATGGCGAACGAAGCCTCCAGTCACGGGCGTGAAAGCCGACATCTCTCCTGCAGAGAGGGCAACGCCGCAAGCGATCAAACCCATACACATGTATCCTAAGAGAGCGCCAACTGGTCCTGCGGTAGCGATTGCCTGGCCAGATGCCAGGAACAATCCGGTGCCCTACGATTTGTTTGCATGAGTATAGGGGCAGGTGAGATGGATTTGGAGAAAAGTTGACTCACGATCATGCCAGCTATCGCGATCATGTTGATATGGCGACGCCCAAGGTCGCGTTTGACTTCATAGGTCGTACCCATGACTCCATTCTCAATGTCTGAACTCGACGCAGAGGTTTGGGCGAGTTGCATAGCAACTTCCTTTGGGAAATCCATGATGTTCATCACTGCATGGAAACGTGCGATTGACAATTGTGCATAGCAAGCTCAGCGCGCAATAGCAAGTATTATTAGGTCTCCGCGCTTAGTCATATTTTCTTGATGTAGCCAGGGCCGGCCTTCAATTCGAGTAATGATGTTAGCAAAAGTACATTGCTTATCTCTCTTGTCAGCTTGGCATTCTATGCTTGATTCCATGACTCCTGGTCACTGATAGCGGGATCTTACATTTGATAGGGGCAGGACGCTCGAAAGTGGCGATAAGCTGGGGCTCTTGAGATGCCGGTGGTACCTGCCTTGCTAGAATGCCGGTGGCCCCACCTTACTACTCCAAGTGGGACAATAGAAATCGAGAGAGCACAACATGAGTATAGTATTCATTGCAAAATATCACCAGCTTCTCAAAGCCAACGAAGATGTCATCGGTCAAGGGCGACTCATTCCAATTGTACGACTTGCGGGTCGAGATGGTATGTCCAGCAGGCGAGCGCATTTTGTGCGGAGCCAAGGAAGGAGACTACTTTACTGTTCAAGGCGAGATGCTACATCTTCCTGATGGCCAAGGCATAAGCTTCTACAGCTTAGGTGAGTTGTATATGCAGTTGCTGCATACTTCCAGGACTAACGAGCTTGTAATTTAGCGGCAGTACTGCCTCTGCTAGCAGCCAAGCAGCGATCAACCCACGCACATGACTGGATGTCCACAGATGCATTGATTGCATGTCCGGATCCGAATTGCAAATCCCAGCTTAAGATCACGAGGACTGGGTTGCGGACTTTCAGTCATGCGGATACCACAGTAGTTGGTCTGGAAGGAAACTCTTGAGGTTTGAAATACCAAGGAGGATTCCGAATGGATATACCTATAATGTAACAGTTTTCCCTGCTTTTTTCAGCACATCATCTTATGCGGGGGAAGTCTCAGGATTGGCGGGGTTGGAGGCATGGCCGTAAGCGCTTCCAGCGCGCGCCCTGGGGATGTCGTAGGCAGTTGTCACACTAAACACGATCATGGTGTCAATATATCCGACATATGACGCATGGCAGCGTCGCTAGAGGCTTCAAAGAGCCTTTCAGACGATCCCGATCATTGTCACCAGTATGATTATGCCCCCAATCATCATCCTCTCAATCCTTATACCAGGAGTCCGTTGTGGCTGCTGCAACAGCCACGCTGCCCTCAAAAGCGCGGTGATGTCTGCATCTCGCTGCAGATCCAAGACATGCGGTTGGGGTGTTTGTAGTATCTCGGTAGTCTAAGTCGTGGTAACTAGGACGGCGATAGGGGCGACGACCGACGCTGGGGGAACAGCAGAGTAAGGCGACGCGTATGTTTGGAGGTGACGTCAGCCGTGGCAGGAGAGGTGGGAGCTCGTGAGCGTATGCCAATTGCGCATATTTCGAGACATCAATCAAAGCGTCCGTGAAGGAAATGATTCCGTCGACATGAGCATCAGAAAGTGGTTGCGCTGTGGGGCGCAGGCAGTGATCGCACAAAGCTGGCACAAGAATAGGGAGTGAGCGCACGGGCGGATCTAATACGGGCTGGGAAGACGCTGCTCCCATGTTCAACACCAAAACACATTGCTCTCATATTTTTGACAGCTACTCTAAGAACTTCACAGAAGAACTTGTTCAGACAGACTAGTCAATAACTCTTGCTGACTAGCCCATTACCGATATTCACTACCGCAATCCCCCATGACACTGAACACCTCTTCCCTTCTGCTTTTTTCAAGGATTTCTTCTATGCGCTTCTGGTCTTCTGCATCGAGTCTCCATCCATACGTCTTCAAATTCTCTTCTGTATGCTCACTAATACCCATCCGCGCGCCAATGATAACCGCACCCACGTACGGGAAGTCGAGAACCCATCTTGTAGCAACGTTCGAGATGGAGACATTATACTTGGTCGCTATAGCCTTCAGCGTCTGCAGCAAGGCCTGGAACAGATCCCAATCACCCCATGTCTGGATCATCTCGAAGTATTTTCTTTGCGAGGGCGTCGTATCCGGACCAAACAGCTGTGGCTCAGGCTTACCGAGCCACTTCTCAGCAAGGAAGCCTCCACAAAGAGTACCATATGTGAGAAGTTTCACATTGTGCTGCGCGCAGACCTCGCCCATCCTAAACCGTGGTCGTGCATCGATGAGAGAAAATTGAACTTGGTTGGTGACAATATCGATGCCATCGTCTATCACTTCTTGGAGCCGCGCTGTGTCGAAGTTGCATAGTCCCAAATGTCGAACTCGTTCGTCCTGCTGTAAAAGTCGCAGTGCTTCGATATACTGGTGGTCTTCGTAGTCCTGCCAGTGAAATTGCAAAAGGTCCACCTTGTCGGCACTCATACGCTGACAACGCTCAGTGACATTTGCGCGGATCACCGCAGGCGTCATGGTGATCTTGTGAAACACGCAGTACTTTGTGGCACCAAAGACGGCATCAGAGTTGGATAGTGAAGACCTCAGCCGACCAAACATGACTTCAGCATCCCCGTAATGGTCAGCCATGTCGAACGCAGTGAAGCCGCTTTCGATGTATTCGACGAATTGCTTGAACATTTGTGTCTGAGATGCAGTACCCCATGATGGACTTGACAACTGCCAGAGCCCTGCAAACAATTTAGGAAGGTCGATGCCCTTTATTTGGAAAGTCTCCAAGGATCTGCATGTATTTCGTTCATGAACTAGGCCTTGATGAGAAGCATTTCGATAAGTCAGTGTCGGTATGCCACTTTCGCGGCCAAGCATCGTTGCAATGACTGCTGTGCTTCGGTCAAAAGGAAAGTCCTCTGCAGAAGCAAGCCATCTTTGACGACATCGAAGTAATGAATCGAAGAGGGATTTAATCGCAAGCTTCTCGTCGTCATTAAGGGCCCTATTGCCACCATCGGATGACAGGCGTTTTTGGATTGCAGTTAATGCCTGCACGATATCGCCGTCTACAGAAGCTAGACATCGGTCAAGCTCAGCCAATCGATACACGTCTTGTCCATCATTTAGGCTAGAGGATTCGTCTACAATACTATTGAGTATTGGGAAGCTATCGAGTACCAGTCCACACCCTATGGCGGAGCGTAGGCGCTGCTGGGCGTGTGTGAAGTTCGATGTTGACGCAACCCCCTCAGCCGTCGATTGGAACAGCTGACCAACAGGCTGATTGGCAATTTTCCTCAGATAAATTCGCGTTTGCTCCTCGAGAATGCTTGTAACTGATGGCTCCGTTGTCAAAATGACTCTGATTACGCTTCGAAGTGCGTCCGCCGGGAGGTTAGCTATGATAGTGTCGGTCATCATGTTGACATGCGCCGTCTTGGCTTTCGAGCGTGGTATGCCGGCCATGTTTTTAGATGCGTAGTATTCAGGTTCGTGTATATCTGTTGTCGACTTGCTTGACTGCTTTACCCCTCCGTAGAGCAATGAGGACTATTGATGGAGGAGCGCACGTGCCAGCCACGGGCGTCTCAATCTATAGTAGAACACCGGCGATACGCGCAGATGATAATGAAGTGGGCCGAGATTGCAGCAACTTTACCAAAGAAAGCTGGCGCATTCTCTTGGCGATTGTGTTGAATCGCTTCGGCAAGAGTGGTGCGGGGTCAAAGTTTCCGAGAGGTTCGTATCACAGTAGAGGTGCCGGACGGGCCAACGCCGCGGACGGGCCAACGCTGGATTTTTCCCTAATAGTACTATTATAAACT